>NC_059434.1:87164110-87331610 GCF_021028975.2 Sphaerodactylus townsendi | reverse complement strand
CCCCCCCACCCCCCCCCCCCCCCACCCCCCCCCCCCCCCACCCCCCCCCCCCCCCACCCCCCCCCCCCCCCACCCCCCCCCCCCCCCACCCCCCCCCCCCCCCACCCCCCCCCCCCCCCACCCCCCCCCCCCCCCACCCCCCCCCCCCCCCACCCCCCCCCCCCCCCACCCCCCCCCCCCCCCACCCCCCCCCCCCCCCACCCCCCCCCCCCCCCACCCCCCCCCCCCCCCACCCCCCCCCCCCCCCACCCCCCCCCCCCCCCACCCCCCCCCCCCCCCACCCCCCCCCCCCCCCACCCCCCCCCCCCCCCACCCCCCCCCCCCCCCACCCCCCCCCCCCCCCACCCCCCCCCCCCCCCACCCCCCCCCCCCCCCACCCCCCCCCCCCCCCACCCCCCCCCCCCCCCACCCCCCCCCCCCCCCACCCCCCCCCCCCCCCACCCCCCCCCCCCCCCACCCCCCCCCCCCCCCACCCCCCCCCCCCCCCACCCCCCCCCCCCCCCACCCCCCCCCCCCCCCACCCCCCCCCCCCCCCACCCCCCCCCCCCCCCACCCCCCCCCCCCCCCACCCCCCCCCCCCCCCACCCCCCCCCCCCCCCACCCCCCCCCCCCCCCACCCCCCCCCCCCCCCACCCCCCCCCCCCCCCACCCCCCCCCCCCCCCACCCCCCCCCCCCCCCACCCCCCCCCCCCCCCACCCCCCCCCCCCCCCACCCCCCCCCCCCCCCACCCCCCCCCCCCCCCACCCCCCCCCCCCCCCACCCCCCCCCCCCCCCACCCCCCCCCCCCCCCACCCCCCCCCCCCCCCACCCCCCCCCCCCCCCACCCCCCCCCCCCCCCACCCCCCCCCCCCCCCACCCCCCCCCCCCCCCACCCCCCCCCCCCCCCACCCCCCCCCCCCCCCACCCCCCCCCCCCCCCACCCCCCCCCCCCCCCACCCCCCCCCCCCCCCACCCCCCCCCCCCCCCACCCCCCCCCCCCCCCACCCCCCCCCCCCCCCACCCCCCCCCCCCCCCACCCCCCCCCCCCCCCACCCCCCCCCCCCCCCACCCCCCCCCCCCCCCACCCCCCCCCCCCCCCACCCCCCCCCCCCCCCACCCCCCCCCCCCCCCACCCCCCCCCCCCCCCACCCCCCCCCCCCCCCACCCCCCCCCCCCCCCACCCCCCCCCCCCCCCACCCCCCCCCCCCCCCACCCCCCCCCCCCCCCACCCCCCCCCCCCCCCACCCCCCCCCCCCCCCACCCCCCCCCCCCCCCACCCCCCCCCCCCCCCACCCCCCCCCCCCCCCACCCCCCCCCCCCCCCACCCCCCCCCCCCCCCACCCCCCCCCCCCCCCACCCCCCCCCCCCCCCACCCCCCCCCCCCCCCACCCCCCCCCCCCCCCACCCCCCCCCCCCCCCACCCCCCCCCCCCCCCACCCCCCCCCCCCCCCACCCCCCCCCCCCCCCACCCCCCCCCCCCCCCACCCCCCCCCCCCCCCACCCCCCCCCCCCCCCACCCCCCCCCCCCCCCACCCCCCCCCCCCCCCACCCCCCCCCCCCCCCACCCCCCCCCCCCCCCACCCCCCCCCCCCCCCACCCCCCCCCCCCCCCACCCCCCCCCCCCCCCACCCCCCCCCCCCCCCACCCCCCCCCCCCCCCACCCCCCCCCCCCCCCACCCCCCCCCCCCCCCACCCCCCCCCCCCCCCACCCCCCCCCCCCCCCACCCCCCCCCCCCCCCACCCCCCCCCCCCCCCACCCCCCCCCCCCCCCACCCCCCCCCCCCCCCACCCCCCCCCCCCCCCACCCCCCCCCCCCCCCACCCCCCCCCCCCCCCACCCCCCCCCCCCCCCACCCCCCCCCCCCCCCACCCCCCCCCCCCCCCACCCCCCCCCCCCCCCACCCCCCCCCCCCCCCACCCCCCCCCCCCCCCACCCCCCCCCCCCCCCACCCCCCCCCCCCCCCACCCCCCCCCCCCCCCACCCCCCCCCCCCCCCACCCCCCCCCCCCCCCACCCCCCCCCCCCCCCACCCCCCCCCCCCCCCACCCCCCCCCCCCCCCACCCCCCCCCCCCCCCACCCCCCCCCCCCCCCACCCCCCCCCCCCCCCACCCCCCCCCCCCCCCACCCCCCCCCCCCCCCACCCCCCCCCCCCCCCACCCCCCCCCCCCCCCACCCCCCCCCCCCCCCACCCCCCCCCCCCCCCACCCCCCCCCCCCCCCACCCCCCCCCCCCCCCACCCCCCCCCCCCCCCACCCCCCCCCCCCCCCACCCCCCCCCCCCCCCACCCCCCCCCCCCCCCACCCCCCCCCCCCCCCACCCCCCCCCCCCCCCACCCCCCCCCCCCCCCACCCCCCCCCCCCCCCACCCCCCCCCCCCCCCACCCCCCCCCCCCCCCACCCCCCCCCCCCCCCACCCCCCCCCCCCCCCACCCCCCCCCCCCCCCACCCCCCCCCCCCCCCACCCCCCCCCCCCCCCACCCCCCCCCCCCCCCACCCCCCCCCCCCCCCACCCCCCCCCCCCCCCACCCCCCCCCCCCCCCACCCCCCCCCCCCCCCACCCCCCCCCCCCCCCACCCCCCCCCCCCCCCACCCCCCCCCCCCCCCACCCCCCCCCCCCCCCACCCCCCCCCCCCCCCACCCCCCCCCCCCCCCACCCCCCCCCCCCCCCACCCCCCCCCCCCCCCACCCCCCCCCCCCCCCACCCCCCCCCCCCCCCACCCCCCCCCCCCCCCACCCCCCCCCCCCCCCACCCCCCCCCCCCCCCACCCCCCCCCCCCCCCACCCCCCCCCCCCCCCACCCCCCCCCCCCCCCACCCCCCCCCCCCCCCACCCCCCCCCCCCCCCACCCCCCCCCCCCCCCACCCCCCCCCCCCCCCACCCCCCCCCCCCCCCACCCCCCCCCCCCCCCACCCCCCCCCCCCCCCACCCCCCCCCCCCCCCACCCCCCCCCCCCCCCACCCCCCCCCCCCCCCACCCCCCCCCCCCCCCACCCCCCCCCCCCCCCACCCCCCCCCCCCCCCACCCCCCCCCCCCCCCACCCCCCCCCCCCCCCACCCCCCCCCCCCCCCACCCCCCCCCCCCCCCACCCCCCCCCCCCCCCACCCCCCCCCCCCCCCACCCCCCCCCCCCCCCACCCCCCCCCCCCCCCACCCCCCCCCCCCCCCACCCCCCCCCCCCCCCACCCCCCCCCCCCCCCACCCCCCCCCCCCCCCACCCCCCCCCCCCCCCACCCCCCCCCCCCCCCACCCCCCCCCCCCCCCACCCCCCCCCCCCCCCACCCCCCCCCCCCCCCACCCCCCCCCCCCCCCACCCCCCCCCCCCCCCACCCCCCCCCCCCCCCACCCCCCCCCCCCCCCACCCCCCCCCCCCCCCACCCCCCCCCCCCCCCACCCCCCCCCCCCCCCACCCCCCCCCCCCCCCACCCCCCCCCCCCCCCACCCCCCCCCCCCCCCACCCCCCCCCCCCCCCACCCCCCCCCCCCCCCACCCCCCCCCCCCCCCACCCCCCCCCCCCCCCACCCCCCCCCCCCCCCACCCCCCCCCCCCCCCACCCCCCCCCCCCCCCACCCCCCCCCCCCCCCACCCCCCCCCCCCCCCACCCCCCCCCCCCCCCACCCCCCCCCCCCCCCACCCCCCCCCCCCCCCACCCCCCCCCCCCCCCACCCCCCCCCCCCCCCACCCCCCCCCCCCCCCACCCCCCCCCCCCCCCACCCCCCCCCCCCCCCACCCCCCCCCCCCCCCACCCCCCCCCCCCCCCACCCCCCCCCCCCCCCACCCCCCCCCCCCCCCACCCCCCCCCCCCCCCACCCCCCCCCCCCCCCACCCCCCCCCCCCCCCACCCCCCCCCCCCCCCACCCCCCCCCCCCCCCACCCCCCCCCCCCCCCACCCCCCCCCCCCCCCACCCCCCCCCCCCCCCACCCCCCCCCCCCCCCACCCCCCCCCCCCCCCACCCCCCCCCCCCCCCACCCCCCCCCCCCCCCACCCCCCCCCCCCCCCACCCCCCCCCCCCCCCACCCCCCCCCCCCCCCACCCCCCCCCCCCCCCACCCCCCCCCCCCCCCACCCCCCCCCCCCCCCACCCCCCCCCCCCCCCACCCCCCCCCCCCCCCACCCCCCCCCCCCCCCACCCCCCCCCCCCCCCACCCCCCCCCCCCCCCACCCCCCCCCCCCCCCACCCCCCCCCCCCCCCACCCCCCCCCCCCCCCACCCCCCCCCCCCCCCACCCCCCCCCCCCCCCACCCCCCCCCCCCCCCACCCCCCCCCCCCCCCACCCCCCCCCCCCCCCACCCCCCCCCCCCCCCACCCCCCCCCCCCCCCACCCCCCCCCCCCCCCACCCCCCCCCCCCCCCACCCCCCCCCCCCCCCACCCCCCCCCCCCCCCACCCCCCCCCCCCCCCACCCCCCCCCCCCCCCACCCCCCCCCCCCCCCACCCCCCCCCCCCCCCACCCCCCCCCCCCCCCACCCCCCCCCCCCCCCACCCCCCCCCCCCCCCACCCCCCCCCCCCCCCACCCCCCCCCCCCCCCACCCCCCCCCCCCCCCACCCCCCCCCCCCCCCACCCCCCCCCCCCCCCACCCCCCCCCCCCCCCACCCCCCCCCCCCCCCACCCCCCCCCCCCCCCACCCCCCCCCCCCCCCACCCCCCCCCCCCCCCACCCCCCCCCCCCCCCACCCCCCCCCCCCCCCACCCCCCCCCCCCCCCACCCCCCCCCCCCCCCACCCCCCCCCCCCCCCACCCCCCCCCCCCCCCACCCCCCCCCCCCCCCACCCCCCCCCCCCCCCACCCCCCCCCCCCCCCACCCCCCCCCCCCCCCACCCCCCCCCCCCCCCACCCCCCCCCCCCCCCACCCCCCCCCCCCCCCACCCCCCCCCCCCCCCACCCCCCCCCCCCCCCACCCCCCCCCCCCCCCACCCCCCCCCCCCCCCACCCCCCCCCCCCCCCACCCCCCCCCCCCCCCACCCCCCCCCCCCCCCACCCCCCCCCCCCCCCACCCCCCCCCCCCCCCACCCCCCCCCCCCCCCACCCCCCCCCCCCCCCACCCCCCCCCCCCCCCACCCCCCCCCCCCCCCACCCCCCCCCCCCCCCACCCCCCCCCCCCCCCACCCCCCCCCCCCCCCACCCCCCCCCCCCCCCACCCCCCCCCCCCCCCACCCCCCCCCCCCCCCACCCCCCCCCCCCCCCACCCCCCCCCCCCCCCACCCCCCCCCCCCCCCACCCCCCCCCCCCCCCACCCCCCCCCCCCCCCACCCCCCCCCCCCCCCACCCCCCCCCCCCCCCACCCCCCCCCCCCCCCACCCCCCCCCCCCCCCACCCCCCCCCCCCCCCACCCCCCCCCCCCCCCACCCCCCCCCCCCCCCACCCCCCCCCCCCCCCACCCCCCCCCCCCCCCACCCCCCCCCCCCCCCACCCCCCCCCCCCCCCACCCCCCCCCCCCCCCACCCCCCCCCCCCCCCACCCCCCCCCCCCCCCACCCCCCCCCCCCCCCACCCCCCCCCCCCCCCACCCCCCCCCCCCCCCACCCCCCCCCCCCCCCACCCCCCCCCCCCCCCACCCCCCCCCCCCCCCACCCCCCCCCCCCCCCACCCCCCCCCCCCCCCACCCCCCCCCCCCCCCACCCCCCCCCCCCCCCACCCCCCCCCCCCCCCACCCCCCCCCCCCCCCACCCCCCCCCCCCCCCACCCCCCCCCCCCCCCACCCCCCCCCCCCCCCACCCCCCCCCCCCCCCACCCCCCCCCCCCCCCACCCCCCCCCCCCCCCACCCCCCCCCCCCCCCACCCCCCCCCCCCCCCACCCCCCCCCCCCCCCACCCCCCCCCCCCCCCACCCCCCCCCCCCCCCACCCCCCCCCCCCCCCACCCCCCCCCCCCCCCACCCCCCCCCCCCCCCACCCCCCCCCCCCCCCACCCCCCCCCCCCCCCACCCCCCCCCCCCCCCACCCCCCCCCCCCCCCACCCCCCCCCCCCCCCACCCCCCCCCCCCCCCACCCCCCCCCCCCCCCACCCCCCCCCCCCCCCACCCCCCCCCCCCCCCACCCCCCCCCCCCCCCACCCCCCCCCCCCCCCACCCCCCCCCCCCCCCACCCCCCCCCCCCCCCACCCCCCCCCCCCCCCACCCCCCCCCCCCCCCACCCCCCCCCCCCCCCACCCCCCCCCCCCCCCACCCCCCCCCCCCCCCACCCCCCCCCCCCCCCACCCCCCCCCCCCCCCACCCCCCCCCCCCCCCACCCCCCCCCCCCCCCACCCCCCCCCCCCCCCACCCCCCCCCCCCCCCACCCCCCCCCCCCCCCACCCCCCCCCCCCCCCACCCCCCCCCCCCCCCACCCCCCCCCCCCCCCACCCCCCCCCCCCCCCACCCCCCCCCCCCCCCACCCCCCCCCCCCCCCACCCCCCCCCCCCCCCACCCCCCCCCCCCCCCACCCCCCCCCCCCCCCACCCCCCCCCCCCCCCACCCCCCCCCCCCCCCACCCCCCCCCCCCCCCACCCCCCCCCCCCCCCACCCCCCCCCCCCCCCACCCCCCCCCCCCCCCACCCCCCCCCCCCCCCACCCCCCCCCCCCCCCACCCCCCCCCCCCCCCACCCCCCCCCCCCCCCACCCCCCCCCCCCCCCACCCCCCCCCCCCCCCACCCCCCCCCCCCCCCACCCCCCCCCCCCCCCACCCCCCCCCCCCCCCACCCCCCCCCCCCCCCACCCCCCCCCCCCCCCACCCCCCCCCCCCCCCACCCCCCCCCCCCCCCACCCCCCCCCCCCCCCACCCCCCCCCCCCCCCACCCCCCCCCCCCCCCACCCCCCCCCCCCCCCACCCCCCCCCCCCCCCACCCCCCCCCCCCCCCACCCCCCCCCCCCCCCACCCCCCCCCCCCCCCACCCCCCCCCCCCCCCACCCCCCCCCCCCCCCACCCCCCCCCCCCCCCACCCCCCCCCCCCCCCACCCCCCCCCCCCCCCACCCCCCCCCCCCCCCACCCCCCCCCCCCCCCACCCCCCCCCCCCCCCACCCCCCCCCCCCCCCACCCCCCCCCCCCCCCACCCCCCCCCCCCCCCACCCCCCCCCCCCCCCACCCCCCCCCCCCCCCACCCCCCCCCCCCCCCACCCCCCCCCCCCCCCACCCCCCCCCCCCCCCACCCCCCCCCCCCCCCACCCCCCCCCCCCCCCACCCCCCCCCCCCCCCACCCCCCCCCCCCCCCACCCCCCCCCCCCCCCACCCCCCCCCCCCCCCACCCCCCCCCCCCCCCACCCCCCCCCCCCCCCACCCCCCCCCCCCCCCACCCCCCCCCCCCCCCACCCCCCCCCCCCCCCACCCCCCCCCCCCCCCACCCCCCCCCCCCCCCACCCCCCCCCCCCCCCACCCCCCCCCCCCCCCACCCCCCCCCCCCCCCACCCCCCCCCCCCCCCACCCCCCCCCCCCCCCACCCCCCCCCCCCCCCACCCCCCCCCCCCCCCACCCCCCCCCCCCCCCACCCCCCCCCCCCCCCACCCCCCCCCCCCCCCACCCCCCCCCCCCCCCACCCCCCCCCCCCCCCACCCCCCCCCCCCCCCACCCCCCCCCCCCCCCACCCCCCCCCCCCCCCACCCCCCCCCCCCCCCACCCCCCCCCCCCCCCACCCCCCCCCCCCCCCACCCCCCCCCCCCCCCACCCCCCCCCCCCCCCACCCCCCCCCCCCCCCACCCCCCCCCCCCCCCACCCCCCCCCCCCCCCACCCCCCCCCCCCCCCACCCCCCCCCCCCCCCACCCCCCCCCCCCCCCACCCCCCCCCCCCCCCACCCCCCCCCCCCCCCACCCCCCCCCCCCCCCACCCCCCCCCCCCCCCACCCCCCCCCCCCCCCACCCCCCCCCCCCCCCACCCCCCCCCCCCCCCACCCCCCCCCCCCCCCACCCCCCCCCCCCCCCACCCCCCCCCCCCCCCACCCCCCCCCCCCCCCACCCCCCCCCCCCCCCACCCCCCCCCCCCCCCACCCCCCCCCCCCCCCACCCCCCCCCCCCCCCACCCCCCCCCCCCCCCACCCCCCCCCCCCCCCACCCCCCCCCCCCCCCACCCCCCCCCCCCCCCACCCCCCCCCCCCCCCACCCCCCCCCCCCCCCACCCCCCCCCCCCCCCACCCCCCCCCCCCCCCACCCCCCCCCCCCCCCACCCCCCCCCCCCCCCACCCCCCCCCCCCCCCACCCCCCCCCCCCCCCACCCCCCCCCCCCCCCACCCCCCCCCCCCCCCACCCCCCCCCCCCCCCACCCCCCCCCCCCCCCACCCCCCCCCCCCCCCACCCCCCCCCCCCCCCACCCCCCCCCCCCCCCACCCCCCCCCCCCCCCACCCCCCCCCCCCCCCACCCCCCCCCCCCCCCACCCCCCCCCCCCCCCACCCCCCCCCCCCCCCACCCCCCCCCCCCCCCACCCCCCCCCCCCCCCACCCCCCCCCCCCCCCACCCCCCCCCCCCCCCACCCCCCCCCCCCCCCACCCCCCCCCCCCCCCACCCCCCCCCCCCCCCACCCCCCCCCCCCCCCACCCCCCCCCCCCCCCACCCCCCCCCCCCCCCACCCCCCCCCCCCCCCACCCCCCCCCCCCCCCACCCCCCCCCCCCCCCACCCCCCCCCCCCCCCACCCCCCCCCCCCCCCACCCCCCCCCCCCCCCACCCCCCCCCCCCCCCACCCCCCCCCCCCCCCACCCCCCCCCCCCCCCACCCCCCCCCCCCCCCACCCCCCCCCCCCCCCACCCCCCCCCCCCCCCACCCCCCCCCCCCCCCACCCCCCCCCCCCCCCACCCCCCCCCCCCCCCACCCCCCCCCCCCCCCACCCCCCCCCCCCCCCACCCCCCCCCCCCCCCACCCCCCCCCCCCCCCACCCCCCCCCCCCCCCACCCCCCCCCCCCCCCACCCCCCCCCCCCCCCACCCCCCCCCCCCCCCACCCCCCCCCCCCCCCACCCCCCCCCCCCCCCACCCCCCCCCCCCCCCACCCCCCCCCCCCCCCACCCCCCCCCCCCCCCACCCCCCCCCCCCCCCACCCCCCCCCCCCCCCACCCCCCCCCCCCCCCACCCCCCCCCCCCCCCACCCCCCCCCCCCCCCACCCCCCCCCCCCCCCACCCCCCCCCCCCCCCACCCCCCCCCCCCCCCACCCCCCCCCCCCCCCACCCCCCCCCCCCCCCACCCCCCCCCCCCCCCACCCCCCCCCCCCCCCACCCCCCCCCCCCCCCACCCCCCCCCCCCCCCACCCCCCCCCCCCCCCACCCCCCCCCCCCCCCACCCCCCCCCCCCCCCACCCCCCCCCCCCCCCACCCCCCCCCCCCCCCACCCCCCCCCCCCCCCACCCCCCCCCCCCCCCACCCCCCCCCCCCCCCACCCCCCCCCCCCCCCACCCCCCCCCCCCCCCACCCCCCCCCCCCCCCACCCCCCCCCCCCCCCACCCCCCCCCCCCCCCACCCCCCCCCCCCCCCACCCCCCCCCCCCCCCACCCCCCCCCCCCCCCACCCCCCCCCCCCCCCACCCCCCCCCCCCCCCACCCCCCCCCCCCCCCACCCCCCCCCCCCCCCACCCCCCCCCCCCCCCACCCCCCCCCCCCCCCACCCCCCCCCCCCCCCACCCCCCCCCCCCCCCACCCCCCCCCCCCCCCACCCCCCCCCCCCCCCACCCCCCCCCCCCCCCACCCCCCCCCCCCCCCACCCCCCCCCCCCCCCACCCCCCCCCCCCCCCACCCCCCCCCCCCCCCACCCCCCCCCCCCCCCACCCCCCCCCCCCCCCACCCCCCCCCCCCCCCACCCCCCCCCCCCCCCACCCCCCCCCCCCCCCACCCCCCCCCCCCCCCACCCCCCCCCCCCCCCACCCCCCCCCCCCCCCACCCCCCCCCCCCCCCACCCCCCCCCCCCCCCACCCCCCCCCCCCCCCACCCCCCCCCCCCCCCACCCCCCCCCCCCCCCACCCCCCCCCCCCCCCACCCCCCCCCCCCCCCACCCCCCCCCCCCCCCACCCCCCCCCCCCCCCACCCCCCCCCCCCCCCACCCCCCCCCCCCCCCACCCCCCCCCCCCCCCACCCCCCCCCCCCCCCACCCCCCCCCCCCCCCACCCCCCCCCCCCCCCACCCCCCCCCCCCCCCACCCCCCCCCCCCCCCACCCCCCCCCCCCCCCACCCCCCCCCCCCCCCACCCCCCCCCCCCCCCACCCCCCCCCCCCCCCACCCCCCCCCCCCCCCACCCCCCCCCCCCCCCACCCCCCCCCCCCCCCACCCCCCCCCCCCCCCACCCCCCCCCCCCCCCACCCCCCCCCCCCCCCACCCCCCCCCCCCCCCACCCCCCCCCCCCCCCACCCCCCCCCCCCCCCACCCCCCCCCCCCCCCACCCCCCCCCCCCCCCACCCCCCCCCCCCCCCACCCCCCCCCCCCCCCACCCCCCCCCCCCCCCACCCCCCCCCCCCCCCACCCCCCCCCCCCCCCACCCCCCCCCCCCCCCACCCCCCCCCCCCCCCACCCCCCCCCCCCCCCACCCCCCCCCCCCCCCACCCCCCCCCCCCCCCACCCCCCCCCCCCCCCACCCCCCCCCCCCCCCACCCCCCCCCCCCCCCACCCCCCCCCCCCCCCACCCCCCCCCCCCCCCACCCCCCCCCCCCCCCACCCCCCCCCCCCCCCACCCCCCCCCCCCCCCACCCCCCCCCCCCCCCACCCCCCCCCCCCCCCACCCCCCCCCCCCCCCACCCCCCCCCCCCCCCACCCCCCCCCCCCCCCACCCCCCCCCCCCCCCACCCCCCCCCCCCCCCACCCCCCCCCCCCCCCACCCCCCCCCCCCCCCACCCCCCCCCCCCCCCACCCCCCCCCCCCCCCACCCCCCCCCCCCCCCACCCCCCCCCCCCCCCACCCCCCCCCCCCCCCACCCCCCCCCCCCCCCACCCCCCCCCCCCCCCACCCCCCCCCCCCCCCACCCCCCCCCCCCCCCACCCCCCCCCCCCCCCACCCCCCCCCCCCCCCACCCCCCCCCCCCCCCACCCCCCCCCCCCCCCACCCCCCCCCCCCCCCACCCCCCCCCCCCCCCACCCCCCCCCCCCCCCACCCCCCCCCCCCCCCACCCCCCCCCCCCCCCACCCCCCCCCCCCCCCACCCCCCCCCCCCCCCACCCCCCCCCCCCCCCACCCCCCCCCCCCCCCACCCCCCCCCCCCCCCACCCCCCCCCCCCCCCACCCCCCCCCCCCCCCACCCCCCCCCCCCCCCACCCCCCCCCCCCCCCACCCCCCCCCCCCCCCACCCCCCCCCCCCCCCACCCCCCCCCCCCCCCACCCCCCCCCCCCCCCACCCCCCCCCCCCCCCACCCCCCCCCCCCCCCACCCCCCCCCCCCCCCACCCCCCCCCCCCCCCACCCCCCCCCCCCCCCACCCCCCCCCCCCCCCACCCCCCCCCCCCCCCACCCCCCCCCCCCCCCACCCCCCCCCCCCCCCACCCCCCCCCCCCCCCACCCCCCCCCCCCCCCACCCCCCCCCCCCCCCACCCCCCCCCCCCCCCACCCCCCCCCCCCCCCACCCCCCCCCCCCCCCACCCCCCCCCCCCCCCACCCCCCCCCCCCCCCACCCCCCCCCCCCCCCACCCCCCCCCCCCCCCACCCCCCCCCCCCCCCACCCCCCCCCCCCCCCACCCCCCCCCCCCCCCACCCCCCCCCCCCCCCACCCCCCCCCCCCCCCACCCCCCCCCCCCCCCACCCCCCCCCCCCCCCACCCCCCCCCCCCCCCACCCCCCCCCCCCCCCACCCCCCCCCCCCCCCACCCCCCCCCCCCCCCACCCCCCCCCCCCCCCACCCCCCCCCCCCCCCACCCCCCCCCCCCCCCACCCCCCCCCCCCCCCACCCCCCCCCCCCCCCACCCCCCCCCCCCCCCACCCCCCCCCCCCCCCACCCCCCCCCCCCCCCACCCCCCCCCCCCCCCACCCCCCCCCCCCCCCACCCCCCCCCCCCCCCACCCCCCCCCCCCCCCACCCCCCCCCCCCCCCACCCCCCCCCCCCCCCACCCCCCCCCCCCCCCACCCCCCCCCCCCCCCACCCCCCCCCCCCCCCACCCCCCCCCCCCCCCACCCCCCCCCCCCCCCACCCCCCCCCCCCCCCACCCCCCCCCCCCCCCACCCCCCCCCCCCCCCACCCCCCCCCCCCCCCACCCCCCCCCCCCCCCACCCCCCCCCCCCCCCACCCCCCCCCCCCCCCACCCCCCCCCCCCCCCACCCCCCCCCCCCCCCACCCCCCCCCCCCCCCACCCCCCCCCCCCCCCACCCCCCCCCCCCCCCACCCCCCCCCCCCCCCACCCCCCCCCCCCCCCACCCCCCCCCCCCCCCACCCCCCCCCCCCCCCACCCCCCCCCCCCCCCACCCCCCCCCCCCCCCACCCCCCCCCCCCCCCACCCCCCCCCCCCCCCACCCCCCCCCCCCCCCACCCCCCCCCCCCCCCACCCCCCCCCCCCCCCACCCCCCCCCCCCCCCACCCCCCCCCCCCCCCACCCCCCCCCCCCCCCACCCCCCCCCCCCCCCACCCCCCCCCCCCCCCACCCCCCCCCCCCCCCACCCCCCCCCCCCCCCACCCCCCCCCCCCCCCACCCCCCCCCCCCCCCACCCCCCCCCCCCCCCACCCCCCCCCCCCCCCACCCCCCCCCCCCCCCACCCCCCCCCCCCCCCACCCCCCCCCCCCCCCACCCCCCCCCCCCCCCACCCCCCCCCCCCCCCACCCCCCCCCCCCCCCACCCCCCCCCCCCCCCACCCCCCCCCCCCCCCACCCCCCCCCCCCCCCACCCCCCCCCCCCCCCACCCCCCCCCCCCCCCACCCCCCCCCCCCCCCACCCCCCCCCCCCCCCACCCCCCCCCCCCCCCACCCCCCCCCCCCCCCACCCCCCCCCCCCCCCACCCCCCCCCCCCCCCACCCCCCCCCCCCCCCACCCCCCCCCCCCCCCACCCCCCCCCCCCCCCACCCCCCCCCCCCCCCACCCCCCCCCCCCCCCACCCCCCCCCCCCCCCACCCCCCCCCCCCCCCACCCCCCCCCCCCCCCACCCCCCCCCCCCCCCACCCCCCCCCCCCCCCACCCCCCCCCCCCCCCACCCCCCCCCCCCCCCACCCCCCCCCCCCCCCACCCCCCCCCCCCCCCACCCCCCCCCCCCCCCACCCCCCCCCCCCCCCACCCCCCCCCCCCCCCACCCCCCCCCCCCCCCACCCCCCCCCCCCCCCACCCCCCCCCCCCCCCACCCCCCCCCCCCCCCACCCCCCCCCCCCCCCACCCCCCCCCCCCCCCACCCCCCCCCCCCCCCACCCCCCCCCCCCCCCACCCCCCCCCCCCCCCACCCCCCCCCCCCCCCACCCCCCCCCCCCCCCACCCCCCCCCCCCCCCACCCCCCCCCCCCCCCACCCCCCCCCCCCCCCACCCCCCCCCCCCCCCACCCCCCCCCCCCCCCACCCCCCCCCCCCCCCACCCCCCCCCCCCCCCACCCCCCCCCCCCCCCACCCCCCCCCCCCCCCACCCCCCCCCCCCCCCACCCCCCCCCCCCCCCACCCCCCCCCCCCCCCACCCCCCCCCCCCCCCACCCCCCCCCCCCCCCACCCCCCCCCCCCCCCACCCCCCCCCCCCCCCACCCCCCCCCCCCCCCACCCCCCCCCCCCCCCACCCCCCCCCCCCCCCACCCCCCCCCCCCCCCACCCCCCCCCCCCCCCACCCCCCCCCCCCCCCACCCCCCCCCCCCCCCACCCCCCCCCCCCCCCACCCCCCCCCCCCCCCACCCCCCCCCCCCCCCACCCCCCCCCCCCCCCACCCCCCCCCCCCCCCACCCCCCCCCCCCCCCACCCCCCCCCCCCCCCACCCCCCCCCCCCCCCACCCCCCCCCCCCCCCACCCCCCCCCCCCCCCACCCCCCCCCCCCCCCACCCCCCCCCCCCCCCACCCCCCCCCCCCCCCACCCCCCCCCCCCCCCACCCCCCCCCCCCCCCACCCCCCCCCCCCCCCACCCCCCCCCCCCCCCACCCCCCCCCCCCCCCACCCCCCCCCCCCCCCACCCCCCCCCCCCCCCACCCCCCCCCCCCCCCACCCCCCCCCCCCCCCACCCCCCCCCCCCCCCACCCCCCCCCCCCCCCACCCCCCCCCCCCCCCACCCCCCCCCCCCCCCACCCCCCCCCCCCCCCACCCCCCCCCCCCCCCACCCCCCCCCCCCCCCACCCCCCCCCCCCCCCACCCCCCCCCCCCCCCACCCCCCCCCCCCCCCACCCCCCCCCCCCCCCACCCCCCCCCCCCCCCACCCCCCCCCCCCCCCACCCCCCCCCCCCCCCACCCCCCCCCCCCCCCACCCCCCCCCCCCCCCACCCCCCCCCCCCCCCACCCCCCCCCCCCCCCACCCCCCCCCCCCCCCACCCCCCCCCCCCCCCACCCCCCCCCCCCCCCACCCCCCCCCCCCCCCACCCCCCCCCCCCCCCACCCCCCCCCCCCCCCACCCCCCCCCCCCCCCACCCCCCCCCCCCCCCACCCCCCCCCCCCCCCACCCCCCCCCCCCCCCACCCCCCCCCCCCCCCACCCCCCCCCCCCCCCACCCCCCCCCCCCCCCACCCCCCCCCCCCCCCACCCCCCCCCCCCCCCACCCCCCCCCCCCCCCACCCCCCCCCCCCCCCACCCCCCCCCCCCCCCACCCCCCCCCCCCCCCACCCCCCCCCCCCCCCACCCCCCCCCCCCCCCACCCCCCCCCCCCCCCACCCCCCCCCCCCCCCACCCCCCCCCCCCCCCACCCCCCCCCCCCCCCACCCCCCCCCCCCCCCACCCCCCCCCCCCCCCACCCCCCCCCCCCCCCACCCCCCCCCCCCCCCACCCCCCCCCCCCCCCACCCCCCCCCCCCCCCACCCCCCCCCCCCCCCACCCCCCCCCCCCCCCACCCCCCCCCCCCCCCACCCCCCCCCCCCCCCACCCCCCCCCCCCCCCACCCCCCCCCCCCCCCACCCCCCCCCCCCCCCACCCCCCCCCCCCCCCACCCCCCCCCCCCCCCACCCCCCCCCCCCCCCACCCCCCCCCCCCCCCACCCCCCCCCCCCCCCACCCCCCCCCCCCCCCACCCCCCCCCCCCCCCACCCCCCCCCCCCCCCACCCCCCCCCCCCCCCACCCCCCCCCCCCCCCACCCCCCCCCCCCCCCACCCCCCCCCCCCCCCACCCCCCCCCCCCCCCACCCCCCCCCCCCCCCACCCCCCCCCCCCCCCACCCCCCCCCCCCCCCACCCCCCCCCCCCCCCACCCCCCCCCCCCCCCACCCCCCCCCCCCCCCACCCCCCCCCCCCCCCACCCCCCCCCCCCCCCACCCCCCCCCCCCCCCACCCCCCCCCCCCCCCACCCCCCCCCCCCCCCACCCCCCCCCCCCCCCACCCCCCCCCCCCCCCACCCCCCCCCCCCCCCACCCCCCCCCCCCCCCACCCCCCCCCCCCCCCACCCCCCCCCCCCCCCACCCCCCCCCCCCCCCACCCCCCCCCCCCCCCACCCCCCCCCCCCCCCACCCCCCCCCCCCCCCACCCCCCCCCCCCCCCACCCCCCCCCCCCCCCACCCCCCCCCCCCCCCACCCCCCCCCCCCCCCACCCCCCCCCCCCCCCACCCCCCCCCCCCCCCACCCCCCCCCCCCCCCACCCCCCCCCCCCCCCACCCCCCCCCCCCCCCACCCCCCCCCCCCCCCACCCCCCCCCCCCCCCACCCCCCCCCCCCCCCACCCCCCCCCCCCCCCACCCCCCCCCCCCCCCACCCCCCCCCCCCCCCACCCCCCCCCCCCCCCACCCCCCCCCCCCCCCACCCCCCCCCCCCCCCACCCCCCCCCCCCCCCACCCCCCCCCCCCCCCACCCCCCCCCCCCCCCACCCCCCCCCCCCCCCACCCCCCCCCCCCCCCACCCCCCCCCCCCCCCACCCCCCCCCCCCCCCACCCCCCCCCCCCCCCACCCCCCCCCCCCCCCACCCCCCCCCCCCCCCACCCCCCCCCCCCCCCACCCCCCCCCCCCCCCACCCCCCCCCCCCCCCACCCCCCCCCCCCCCCACCCCCCCCCCCCCCCACCCCCCCCCCCCCCCACCCCCCCCCCCCCCCACCCCCCCCCCCCCCCACCCCCCCCCCCCCCCACCCCCCCCCCCCCCCACCCCCCCCCCCCCCCACCCCCCCCCCCCCCCACCCCCCCCCCCCCCCACCCCCCCCCCCCCCCACCCCCCCCCCCCCCCACCCCCCCCCCCCCCCACCCCCCCCCCCCCCCACCCCCCCCCCCCCCCACCCCCCCCCCCCCCCACCCCCCCCCCCCCCCACCCCCCCCCCCCCCCACCCCCCCCCCCCCCCACCCCCCCCCCCCCCCACCCCCCCCCCCCCCCACCCCCCCCCCCCCCCACCCCCCCCCCCCCCCACCCCCCCCCCCCCCCACCCCCCCCCCCCCCCACCCCCCCCCCCCCCCACCCCCCCCCCCCCCCACCCCCCCCCCCCCCCACCCCCCCCCCCCCCCACCCCCCCCCCCCCCCACCCCCCCCCCCCCCCACCCCCCCCCCCCCCCACCCCCCCCCCCCCCCACCCCCCCCCCCCCCCACCCCCCCCCCCCCCCACCCCCCCCCCCCCCCACCCCCCCCCCCCCCCACCCCCCCCCCCCCCCACCCCCCCCCCCCCCCACCCCCCCCCCCCCCCACCCCCCCCCCCCCCCACCCCCCCCCCCCCCCACCCCCCCCCCCCCCCACCCCCCCCCCCCCCCACCCCCCCCCCCCCCCACCCCCCCCCCCCCCCACCCCCCCCCCCCCCCACCCCCCCCCCCCCCCACCCCCCCCCCCCCCCACCCCCCCCCCCCCCCACCCCCCCCCCCCCCCACCCCCCCCCCCCCCCACCCCCCCCCCCCCCCACCCCCCCCCCCCCCCACCCCCCCCCCCCCCCACCCCCCCCCCCCCCCACCCCCCCCCCCCCCCACCCCCCCCCCCCCCCACCCCCCCCCCCCCCCACCCCCCCCCCCCCCCACCCCCCCCCCCCCCCACCCCCCCCCCCCCCCACCCCCCCCCCCCCCCACCCCCCCCCCCCCCCACCCCCCCCCCCCCCCACCCCCCCCCCCCCCCACCCCCCCCCCCCCCCACCCCCCCCCCCCCCCACCCCCCCCCCCCCCCACCCCCCCCCCCCCCCACCCCCCCCCCCCCCCACCCCCCCCCCCCCCCACCCCCCCCCCCCCCCACCCCCCCCCCCCCCCACCCCCCCCCCCCCCCACCCCCCCCCCCCCCCACCCCCCCCCCCCCCCACCCCCCCCCCCCCCCACCCCCCCCCCCCCCCACCCCCCCCCCCCCCCACCCCCCCCCCCCCCCACCCCCCCCCCCCCCCACCCCCCCCCCCCCCCACCCCCCCCCCCCCCCACCCCCCCCCCCCCCCACCCCCCCCCCCCCCCACCCCCCCCCCCCCCCACCCCCCCCCCCCCCCACCCCCCCCCCCCCCCACCCCCCCCCCCCCCCACCCCCCCCCCCCCCCACCCCCCCCCCCCCCCACCCCCCCCCCCCCCCACCCCCCCCCCCCCCCACCCCCCCCCCCCCCCACCCCCCCCCCCCCCCACCCCCCCCCCCCCCCACCCCCCCCCCCCCCCACCCCCCCCCCCCCCCACCCCCCCCCCCCCCCACCCCCCCCCCCCCCCACCCCCCCCCCCCCCCACCCCCCCCCCCCCCCACCCCCCCCCCCCCCCACCCCCCCCCCCCCCCACCCCCCCCCCCCCCCACCCCCCCCCCCCCCCACCCCCCCCCCCCCCCACCCCCCCCCCCCCCCACCCCCCCCCCCCCCCACCCCCCCCCCCCCCCACCCCCCCCCCCCCCCACCCCCCCCCCCCCCCACCCCCCCCCCCCCCCACCCCCCCCCCCCCCCACCCCCCCCCCCCCCCACCCCCCCCCCCCCCCACCCCCCCCCCCCCCCACCCCCCCCCCCCCCCACCCCCCCCCCCCCCCACCCCCCCCCCCCCCCACCCCCCCCCCCCCCCACCCCCCCCCCCCCCCACCCCCCCCCCCCCCCACCCCCCCCCCCCCCCACCCCCCCCCCCCCCCACCCCCCCCCCCCCCCACCCCCCCCCCCCCCCACCCCCCCCCCCCCCCACCCCCCCCCCCCCCCACCCCCCCCCCCCCCCACCCCCCCCCCCCCCCACCCCCCCCCCCCCCCACCCCCCCCCCCCCCCACCCCCCCCCCCCCCCACCCCCCCCCCCCCCCACCCCCCCCCCCCCCCACCCCCCCCCCCCCCCACCCCCCCCCCCCCCCACCCCCCCCCCCCCCCACCCCCCCCCCCCCCCACCCCCCCCCCCCCCCACCCCCCCCCCCCCCCACCCCCCCCCCCCCCCACCCCCCCCCCCCCCCACCCCCCCCCCCCCCCACCCCCCCCCCCCCCCACCCCCCCCCCCCCCCACCCCCCCCCCCCCCCACCCCCCCCCCCCCCCACCCCCCCCCCCCCCCACCCCCCCCCCCCCCCACCCCCCCCCCCCCCCACCCCCCCCCCCCCCCACCCCCCCCCCCCCCCACCCCCCCCCCCCCCCACCCCCCCCCCCCCCCACCCCCCCCCCCCCCCACCCCCCCCCCCCCCCACCCCCCCCCCCCCCCACCCCCCCCCCCCCCCACCCCCCCCCCCCCCCACCCCCCCCCCCCCCCACCCCCCCCCCCCCCCACCCCCCCCCCCCCCCACCCCCCCCCCCCCCCACCCCCCCCCCCCCCCACCCCCCCCCCCCCCCACCCCCCCCCCCCCCCACCCCCCCCCCCCCCCACCCCCCCCCCCCCCCACCCCCCCCCCCCCCCACCCCCCCCCCCCCCCACCCCCCCCCCCCCCCACCCCCCCCCCCCCCCACCCCCCCCCCCCCCCACCCCCCCCCCCCCCCACCCCCCCCCCCCCCCACCCCCCCCCCCCCCCACCCCCCCCCCCCCCCACCCCCCCCCCCCCCCACCCCCCCCCCCCCCCACCCCCCCCCCCCCCCACCCCCCCCCCCCCCCACCCCCCCCCCCCCCCACCCCCCCCCCCCCCCACCCCCCCCCCCCCCCACCCCCCCCCCCCCCCACCCCCCCCCCCCCCCACCCCCCCCCCCCCCCACCCCCCCCCCCCCCCACCCCCCCCCCCCCCCACCCCCCCCCCCCCCCACCCCCCCCCCCCCCCACCCCCCCCCCCCCCCACCCCCCCCCCCCCCCACCCCCCCCCCCCCCCACCCCCCCCCCCCCCCACCCCCCCCCCCCCCCACCCCCCCCCCCCCCCACCCCCCCCCCCCCCCACCCCCCCCCCCCCCCACCCCCCCCCCCCCCCACCCCCCCCCCCCCCCACCCCCCCCCCCCCCCACCCCCCCCCCCCCCCACCCCCCCCCCCCCCCACCCCCCCCCCCCCCCACCCCCCCCCCCCCCCACCCCCCCCCCCCCCCACCCCCCCCCCCCCCCACCCCCCCCCCCCCCCACCCCCCCCCCCCCCCACCCCCCCCCCCCCCCACCCCCCCCCCCCCCCACCCCCCCCCCCCCCCACCCCCCCCCCCCCCCACCCCCCCCCCCCCCCACCCCCCCCCCCCCCCACCCCCCCCCCCCCCCACCCCCCCCCCCCCCCACCCCCCCCCCCCCCCACCCCCCCCCCCCCCCACCCCCCCCCCCCCCCACCCCCCCCCCCCCCCACCCCCCCCCCCCCCCACCCCCCCCCCCCCCCACCCCCCCCCCCCCCCACCCCCCCCCCCCCCCACCCCCCCCCCCCCCCACCCCCCCCCCCCCCCACCCCCCCCCCCCCCCACCCCCCCCCCCCCCCACCCCCCCCCCCCCCCACCCCCCCCCCCCCCCACCCCCCCCCCCCCCCACCCCCCCCCCCCCCCACCCCCCCCCCCCCCCACCCCCCCCCCCCCCCACCCCCCCCCCCCCCCACCCCCCCCCCCCCCCACCCCCCCCCCCCCCCACCCCCCCCCCCCCCCACCCCCCCCCCCCCCCACCCCCCCCCCCCCCCACCCCCCCCCCCCCCCACCCCCCCCCCCCCCCACCCCCCCCCCCCCCCACCCCCCCCCCCCCCCACCCCCCCCCCCCCCCACCCCCCCCCCCCCCCACCCCCCCCCCCCCCCACCCCCCCCCCCCCCCACCCCCCCCCCCCCCCACCCCCCCCCCCCCCCACCCCCCCCCCCCCCCACCCCCCCCCCCCCCCACCCCCCCCCCCCCCCACCCCCCCCCCCCCCCACCCCCCCCCCCCCCCACCCCCCCCCCCCCCCACCCCCCCCCCCCCCCACCCCCCCCCCCCCCCACCCCCCCCCCCCCCCACCCCCCCCCCCCCCCACCCCCCCCCCCCCCCACCCCCCCCCCCCCCCACCCCCCCCCCCCCCCACCCCCCCCCCCCCCCACCCCCCCCCCCCCCCACCCCCCCCCCCCCCCACCCCCCCCCCCCCCCACCCCCCCCCCCCCCCACCCCCCCCCCCCCCCACCCCCCCCCCCCCCCACCCCCCCCCCCCCCCACCCCCCCCCCCCCCCACCCCCCCCCCCCCCCACCCCCCCCCCCCCCCACCCCCCCCCCCCCCCACCCCCCCCCCCCCCCACCCCCCCCCCCCCCCACCCCCCCCCCCCCCCACCCCCCCCCCCCCCCACCCCCCCCCCCCCCCACCCCCCCCCCCCCCCACCCCCCCCCCCCCCCACCCCCCCCCCCCCCCACCCCCCCCCCCCCCCACCCCCCCCCCCCCCCACCCCCCCCCCCCCCCACCCCCCCCCCCCCCCACCCCCCCCCCCCCCCACCCCCCCCCCCCCCCACCCCCCCCCCCCCCCACCCCCCCCCCCCCCCACCCCCCCCCCCCCCCACCCCCCCCCCCCCCCACCCCCCCCCCCCCCCACCCCCCCCCCCCCCCACCCCCCCCCCCCCCCACCCCCCCCCCCCCCCACCCCCCCCCCCCCCCACCCCCCCCCCCCCCCACCCCCCCCCCCCCCCACCCCCCCCCCCCCCCACCCCCCCCCCCCCCCACCCCCCCCCCCCCCCACCCCCCCCCCCCCCCACCCCCCCCCCCCCCCACCCCCCCCCCCCCCCACCCCCCCCCCCCCCCACCCCCCCCCCCCCCCACCCCCCCCCCCCCCCACCCCCCCCCCCCCCCACCCCCCCCCCCCCCCACCCCCCCCCCCCCCCACCCCCCCCCCCCCCCACCCCCCCCCCCCCCCACCCCCCCCCCCCCCCACCCCCCCCCCCCCCCACCCCCCCCCCCCCCCACCCCCCCCCCCCCCCACCCCCCCCCCCCCCCACCCCCCCCCCCCCCCACCCCCCCCCCCCCCCACCCCCCCCCCCCCCCACCCCCCCCCCCCCCCACCCCCCCCCCCCCCCACCCCCCCCCCCCCCCACCCCCCCCCCCCCCCACCCCCCCCCCCCCCCACCCCCCCCCCCCCCCACCCCCCCCCCCCCCCACCCCCCCCCCCCCCCACCCCCCCCCCCCCCCACCCCCCCCCCCCCCCACCCCCCCCCCCCCCCACCCCCCCCCCCCCCCACCCCCCCCCCCCCCCACCCCCCCCCCCCCCCACCCCCCCCCCCCCCCACCCCCCCCCCCCCCCACCCCCCCCCCCCCCCACCCCCCCCCCCCCCCACCCCCCCCCCCCCCCACCCCCCCCCCCCCCCACCCCCCCCCCCCCCCACCCCCCCCCCCCCCCACCCCCCCCCCCCCCCACCCCCCCCCCCCCCCACCCCCCCCCCCCCCCACCCCCCCCCCCCCCCACCCCCCCCCCCCCCCACCCCCCCCCCCCCCCACCCCCCCCCCCCCCCACCCCCCCCCCCCCCCACCCCCCCCCCCCCCCACCCCCCCCCCCCCCCACCCCCCCCCCCCCCCACCCCCCCCCCCCCCCACCCCCCCCCCCCCCCACCCCCCCCCCCCCCCACCCCCCCCCCCCCCCACCCCCCCCCCCCCCCACCCCCCCCCCCCCCCACCCCCCCCCCCCCCCACCCCCCCCCCCCCCCACCCCCCCCCCCCCCCACCCCCCCCCCCCCCCACCCCCCCCCCCCCCCACCCCCCCCCCCCCCCACCCCCCCCCCCCCCCACCCCCCCCCCCCCCCACCCCCCCCCCCCCCCACCCCCCCCCCCCCCCACCCCCCCCCCCCCCCACCCCCCCCCCCCCCCACCCCCCCCCCCCCCCACCCCCCCCCCCCCCCACCCCCCCCCCCCCCCACCCCCCCCCCCCCCCACCCCCCCCCCCCCCCACCCCCCCCCCCCCCCACCCCCCCCCCCCCCCACCCCCCCCCCCCCCCACCCCCCCCCCCCCCCACCCCCCCCCCCCCCCACCCCCCCCCCCCCCCACCCCCCCCCCCCCCCACCCCCCCCCCCCCCCACCCCCCCCCCCCCCCACCCCCCCCCCCCCCCACCCCCCCCCCCCCCCACCCCCCCCCCCCCCCACCCCCCCCCCCCCCCACCCCCCCCCCCCCCCACCCCCCCCCCCCCCCACCCCCCCCCCCCCCCACCCCCCCCCCCCCCCACCCCCCCCCCCCCCCACCCCCCCCCCCCCCCACCCCCCCCCCCCCCCACCCCCCCCCCCCCCCACCCCCCCCCCCCCCCACCCCCCCCCCCCCCCACCCCCCCCCCCCCCCACCCCCCCCCCCCCCCACCCCCCCCCCCCCCCACCCCCCCCCCCCCCCACCCCCCCCCCCCCCCACCCCCCCCCCCCCCCACCCCCCCCCCCCCCCACCCCCCCCCCCCCCCACCCCCCCCCCCCCCCACCCCCCCCCCCCCCCACCCCCCCCCCCCCCCACCCCCCCCCCCCCCCACCCCCCCCCCCCCCCACCCCCCCCCCCCCCCACCCCCCCCCCCCCCCACCCCCCCCCCCCCCCACCCCCCCCCCCCCCCACCCCCCCCCCCCCCCACCCCCCCCCCCCCCCACCCCCCCCCCCCCCCACCCCCCCCCCCCCCCACCCCCCCCCCCCCCCACCCCCCCCCCCCCCCACCCCCCCCCCCCCCCACCCCCCCCCCCCCCCACCCCCCCCCCCCCCCACCCCCCCCCCCCCCCACCCCCCCCCCCCCCCACCCCCCCCCCCCCCCACCCCCCCCCCCCCCCACCCCCCCCCCCCCCCACCCCCCCCCCCCCCCACCCCCCCCCCCCCCCACCCCCCCCCCCCCCCACCCCCCCCCCCCCCCACCCCCCCCCCCCCCCACCCCCCCCCCCCCCCACCCCCCCCCCCCCCCACCCCCCCCCCCCCCCACCCCCCCCCCCCCCCACCCCCCCCCCCCCCCACCCCCCCCCCCCCCCACCCCCCCCCCCCCCCACCCCCCCCCCCCCCCACCCCCCCCCCCCCCCACCCCCCCCCCCCCCCACCCCCCCCCCCCCCCACCCCCCCCCCCCCCCACCCCCCCCCCCCCCCACCCCCCCCCCCCCCCACCCCCCCCCCCCCCCACCCCCCCCCCCCCCCACCCCCCCCCCCCCCCACCCCCCCCCCCCCCCACCCCCCCCCCCCCCCACCCCCCCCCCCCCCCACCCCCCCCCCCCCCCACCCCCCCCCCCCCCCACCCCCCCCCCCCCCCACCCCCCCCCCCCCCCACCCCCCCCCCCCCCCACCCCCCCCCCCCCCCACCCCCCCCCCCCCCCACCCCCCCCCCCCCCCACCCCCCCCCCCCCCCACCCCCCCCCCCCCCCACCCCCCCCCCCCCCCACCCCCCCCCCCCCCCACCCCCCCCCCCCCCCACCCCCCCCCCCCCCCACCCCCCCCCCCCCCCACCCCCCCCCCCCCCCACCCCCCCCCCCCCCCACCCCCCCCCCCCCCCACCCCCCCCCCCCCCCACCCCCCCCCCCCCCCACCCCCCCCCCCCCCCACCCCCCCCCCCCCCCACCCCCCCCCCCCCCCACCCCCCCCCCCCCCCACCCCCCCCCCCCCCCACCCCCCCCCCCCCCCACCCCCCCCCCCCCCCACCCCCCCCCCCCCCCACCCCCCCCCCCCCCCACCCCCCCCCCCCCCCACCCCCCCCCCCCCCCACCCCCCCCCCCCCCCACCCCCCCCCCCCCCCACCCCCCCCCCCCCCCACCCCCCCCCCCCCCCACCCCCCCCCCCCCCCACCCCCCCCCCCCCCCACCCCCCCCCCCCCCCACCCCCCCCCCCCCCCACCCCCCCCCCCCCCCACCCCCCCCCCCCCCCACCCCCCCCCCCCCCCACCCCCCCCCCCCCCCACCCCCCCCCCCCCCCACCCCCCCCCCCCCCCACCCCCCCCCCCCCCCACCCCCCCCCCCCCCCACCCCCCCCCCCCCCCACCCCCCCCCCCCCCCACCCCCCCCCCCCCCCACCCCCCCCCCCCCCCACCCCCCCCCCCCCCCACCCCCCCCCCCCCCCACCCCCCCCCCCCCCCACCCCCCCCCCCCCCCACCCCCCCCCCCCCCCACCCCCCCCCCCCCCCACCCCCCCCCCCCCCCACCCCCCCCCCCCCCCACCCCCCCCCCCCCCCACCCCCCCCCCCCCCCACCCCCCCCCCCCCCCACCCCCCCCCCCCCCCACCCCCCCCCCCCCCCACCCCCCCCCCCCCCCACCCCCCCCCCCCCCCACCCCCCCCCCCCCCCACCCCCCCCCCCCCCCACCCCCCCCCCCCCCCACCCCCCCCCCCCCCCACCCCCCCCCCCCCCCACCCCCCCCCCCCCCCACCCCCCCCCCCCCCCACCCCCCCCCCCCCCCACCCCCCCCCCCCCCCACCCCCCCCCCCCCCCACCCCCCCCCCCCCCCACCCCCCCCCCCCCCCACCCCCCCCCCCCCCCACCCCCCCCCCCCCCCACCCCCCCCCCCCCCCACCCCCCCCCCCCCCCACCCCCCCCCCCCCCCACCCCCCCCCCCCCCCACCCCCCCCCCCCCCCACCCCCCCCCCCCCCCACCCCCCCCCCCCCCCACCCCCCCCCCCCCCCACCCCCCCCCCCCCCCACCCCCCCCCCCCCCCACCCCCCCCCCCCCCCACCCCCCCCCCCCCCCACCCCCCCCCCCCCCCACCCCCCCCCCCCCCCACCCCCCCCCCCCCCCACCCCCCCCCCCCCCCACCCCCCCCCCCCCCCACCCCCCCCCCCCCCCACCCCCCCCCCCCCCCACCCCCCCCCCCCCCCACCCCCCCCCCCCCCCACCCCCCCCCCCCCCCACCCCCCCCCCCCCCCACCCCCCCCCCCCCCCACCCCCCCCCCCCCCCACCCCCCCCCCCCCCCACCCCCCCCCCCCCCCACCCCCCCCCCCCCCCACCCCCCCCCCCCCCCACCCCCCCCCCCCCCCACCCCCCCCCCCCCCCACCCCCCCCCCCCCCCACCCCCCCCCCCCCCCACCCCCCCCCCCCCCCACCCCCCCCCCCCCCCACCCCCCCCCCCCCCCACCCCCCCCCCCCCCCACCCCCCCCCCCCCCCACCCCCCCCCCCCCCCACCCCCCCCCCCCCCCACCCCCCCCCCCCCCCACCCCCCCCCCCCCCCACCCCCCCCCCCCCCCACCCCCCCCCCCCCCCACCCCCCCCCCCCCCCACCCCCCCCCCCCCCCACCCCCCCCCCCCCCCACCCCCCCCCCCCCCCACCCCCCCCCCCCCCCACCCCCCCCCCCCCCCACCCCCCCCCCCCCCCACCCCCCCCCCCCCCCACCCCCCCCCCCCCCCACCCCCCCCCCCCCCCACCCCCCCCCCCCCCCACCCCCCCCCCCCCCCACCCCCCCCCCCCCCCACCCCCCCCCCCCCCCACCCCCCCCCCCCCCCACCCCCCCCCCCCCCCACCCCCCCCCCCCCCCACCCCCCCCCCCCCCCACCCCCCCCCCCCCCCACCCCCCCCCCCCCCCACCCCCCCCCCCCCCCACCCCCCCCCCCCCCCACCCCCCCCCCCCCCCACCCCCCCCCCCCCCCACCCCCCCCCCCCCCCACCCCCCCCCCCCCCCACCCCCCCCCCCCCCCACCCCCCCCCCCCCCCACCCCCCCCCCCCCCCACCCCCCCCCCCCCCCACCCCCCCCCCCCCCCACCCCCCCCCCCCCCCACCCCCCCCCCCCCCCACCCCCCCCCCCCCCCACCCCCCCCCCCCCCCACCCCCCCCCCCCCCCACCCCCCCCCCCCCCCACCCCCCCCCCCCCCCACCCCCCCCCCCCCCCACCCCCCCCCCCCCCCACCCCCCCCCCCCCCCACCCCCCCCCCCCCCCACCCCCCCCCCCCCCCACCCCCCCCCCCCCCCACCCCCCCCCCCCCCCACCCCCCCCCCCCCCCACCCCCCCCCCCCCCCACCCCCCCCCCCCCCCACCCCCCCCCCCCCCCACCCCCCCCCCCCCCCACCCCCCCCCCCCCCCACCCCCCCCCCCCCCCACCCCCCCCCCCCCCCACCCCCCCCCCCCCCCACCCCCCCCCCCCCCCACCCCCCCCCCCCCCCACCCCCCCCCCCCCCCACCCCCCCCCCCCCCCACCCCCCCCCCCCCCCACCCCCCCCCCCCCCCACCCCCCCCCCCCCCCACCCCCCCCCCCCCCCACCCCCCCCCCCCCCCACCCCCCCCCCCCCCCACCCCCCCCCCCCCCCACCCCCCCCCCCCCCCACCCCCCCCCCCCCCCACCCCCCCCCCCCCCCACCCCCCCCCCCCCCCACCCCCCCCCCCCCCCACCCCCCCCCCCCCCCACCCCCCCCCCCCCCCACCCCCCCCCCCCCCCACCCCCCCCCCCCCCCACCCCCCCCCCCCCCCACCCCCCCCCCCCCCCACCCCCCCCCCCCCCCACCCCCCCCCCCCCCCACCCCCCCCCCCCCCCACCCCCCCCCCCCCCCACCCCCCCCCCCCCCCACCCCCCCCCCCCCCCACCCCCCCCCCCCCCCACCCCCCCCCCCCCCCACCCCCCCCCCCCCCCACCCCCCCCCCCCCCCACCCCCCCCCCCCCCCACCCCCCCCCCCCCCCACCCCCCCCCCCCCCCACCCCCCCCCCCCCCCACCCCCCCCCCCCCCCACCCCCCCCCCCCCCCACCCCCCCCCCCCCCCACCCCCCCCCCCCCCCACCCCCCCCCCCCCCCACCCCCCCCCCCCCCCACCCCCCCCCCCCCCCACCCCCCCCCCCCCCCACCCCCCCCCCCCCCCACCCCCCCCCCCCCCCACCCCCCCCCCCCCCCACCCCCCCCCCCCCCCACCCCCCCCCCCCCCCACCCCCCCCCCCCCCCACCCCCCCCCCCCCCCACCCCCCCCCCCCCCCACCCATGTGATTGGTGTTTGGAATATGCTGCCACAGGAGGTGGTGATGGCCACTAACCTGGATAGCTTTAAAAAGGGGCTTGGACAGATTGATGGAGGAGAAGTCGATCTATGGCTACCAATCTTGATCCTCCTTGATCTCAGATTGCAAATGCCTTAGCAGACCAGGTGCTCAGGAGCAGCAGCAGCAGCAGAAGGCCCTTGCTTTCATATCCTGCACGTGAGCTCCCAAGGGCACCTGGTGGGCCACTGCGAGTAGCAGAATGCTGGACTAGATGGACTCTGGTCTGATCCAGCTGGCTTGTTCTTATGTTCTTACGTTCTTAAGAGCCAGCGTGGCAAAGTGGTTAAGAGCAGGTGCCAGGTTTGATTCCCAGCTCTGCCAGTTGAGCTGTGGAACTTGATTATCTGGTGAATCAGATTTACTTGTGCTCTCCAACACAAGCCAGCTGGGTTATCTTGGGCTAGTCACAGTTCTTTGGAGCTCTCTCAGCCCCACTACCTCATAGGTGTTTGTTGTGGGGGGTGGGGAAGGGAAAGGAGATTGTAAGCCCCTTTGAGTCTCCTCACAGGGGGGAAAGGGGGATATAAATCCAAACTCTTCTTCAAAGAGAATATCTAGGAAATGATGTATCATTGGTATTGGTTACTGGAGGAATTAGCAAAAATGTATAAAAATAATATGAATGTGTGTTGGAAATTGATGGGTTGTTTTTACCACTTATGGTGGATGTAGTAAAGCTAAAATAATTTGAATACCAATACATTCAATAGTACAGAAGATTTTAAAACTAGTATACAAGCAAAACTAAAGGCTTAGGGTCTTACGGAGTGACAGTTAAAAAAAGACGTGGAGTTTTGTTTTTATTTACAATGTCGGCAGCGAGACGGCTACAGTTATCCCCTCCACATTGTGACTTTCCTCAGTTCGGTTTGGATATATTGCAGGTTTGCATAAGAAACTAAATGGGCATTTTGGGGAGTTTTGTGGAAACTGACCTGCAAAAGCCAGCAGGCAATATAGAAAAAGTTTAGAAACTCAGAAATATAGGTATACTATTTTATATAATATAGTAAATATATGTATAGAAAGTCATAAAATACATATACACTATTGTATAATATCAACATATGTTTATCTTTTAATACCATACATATATACAATGTTGTTTTTAAAGTTAAAATAAAAGAAGAAAGAAAATTCAGACTTCTTATCTGGTACGAAGAGAGGGCCAATTTTTTTTTATGCATATTAGGTCACTTACTGCCTGACCCTTTTAACTGGAGATGCTGAGGACTGAACTGGGGAGATTCTGCACGCCAAATGATGCTCTACCAGTGAGCCACGCCCTCTTCCCAGTTTCATGTGTTCACTGCATTTTGGAAAATTCCCTTTGTGGACATTCACTGGTGCTCACTGACCCAGTGATGAACCAGACCTTAAGCCCTGTTCACACATTACAAGCAGTGGTGGGATCCAAAAATTTTAGTAACAGGTTCCCATGGTGGTGGGATTCAAACTGTGGCGTAGCACCAATGGGGCTGGGCGGGGCACGACGGGGCGTGGCCGGGCATTCTGGGGCGGGGCATTCCTGGGCGGGGCTGTGGCAAGGATGCAGCCACTGCGTCGGTCCTTGGGCGGGAAAGGAATGCACGCAGGCACAGGCTGCCACGCACGCCGGTGCACCTCCTGCTAGACTGCTTCAAGTTCTGCGCGCTACCGCTGAGAGGAGGGGTGTAACTAAGGCAAAAATCACGTGGCAAAATCACCAGTTAGTAGCCCCCTCTTGGCACACACAAATAATTAGTAACCTACTCTCAGGAACCTGTGAGAACCTGCTGGATCCCACCTCTGATTACAGGGAATAACACTCTTGACAAGAAAGAACCTGCCTGCATCCTCCTTTGCATAGAAAACGAAGGAGCCAGGTGAGCACTCCAACCAGATCCCAGAGTCTTCAATGGGGAGAGTTTGCTGCTGACCCTGAGCTCTTGCTCACGCAGGGGTGATTCTCACCAGCAAGGTCTGGAGTTCCATGACAGTGCTTCTCCGCTTGTTCGCTGCTTCCGCAGTCTGTCCCTTGAGGAGAAATGGGTGGGACATATTGTTAGGGCGGGGCCTCAGGCTCCCACTCATCCTACTGCCACATGGCTCTTGGAAACGGGTGAGATTACCATAATTTGTAATCTAGCATTGTGCAGAGTGGCAC
This sequence comes from Sphaerodactylus townsendi, assembly GCF_021028975.2. Classification (NCBI taxonomy): domain Eukaryota; kingdom Metazoa; phylum Chordata; class Lepidosauria; order Squamata; family Sphaerodactylidae; genus Sphaerodactylus; species Sphaerodactylus townsendi. The sequence continues at coordinate 87,302,386 of NC_059434.1, read as the reverse complement.
GCACCACCTCGGAGGGTGGCGGAGTCTCCTTCTTTGGAGGTTTTTAAAGAGAGGTTGGATGGCCATCTGTCAGGAGTGCTTTGGTTGTGTGTTCCCGCATTGCAGCAACCACGAATCATTTCGAGGAGGTGAGTGCGGACAAACATTGCGGTAAAGGGGAGAATCAAAAACGTTTTGCAAATGTTTTGGGTGTGAACTGTGTGGAAAGCGCCCTTGTGTACCTTGGCTGAGGCCTCTGCATTCACTCTGGTTGAGCGCAGCACCACGCCATTTTTTATCCGGGCCATCATCTCCTCCACTGCCTTTGCTTTGCAGTCATCCGTGCTGCGGCTCCCCATTTCTAAGAGAAGAAGAAGAGTTTGGATTTATATCCCCCCTTTCTCTCCTGTAAGGAGTCTCAAAGCATCTTAAGAACATAAGAACAAGCCAGCTGGATCAGACCAGAGTCCATCTAGTCCAGCTCTCTGCTACTCGCAGTGGCCCACCAGCTTACAAACTCCTTCCCTTCCTCTCCCCACGGCAGACACCTTGTGAGGTTGGTGAGGCTGAGAGAGTTCTGAGAGAACTGTGACTGGCCCAAGGTCACCAAGCAGGAATGCAGGAGTGTGGAAACACATCTGGTTCACCAGATAAGCCTCTGCCACTCAGGTGGAGGAGTGGGGAGTCAAACCCGGTTCTCCAGATTAGGATCCACCTGCTCTTAACCACTACACCACGCTGGCCAGCATGTGCAAGTTCAGGACTGTTCATGCCTAGCTGCAGGGTCCAGTCAACCTCTGGGATCTGCTCCTCTTCCCAGCACAGGCAGGCAAGGTCCCCCCCCCCCGCCCCGCCCTTCCTCAACTTACCCTGTTTTGTTGGGTGCATTCCTTTCCTCTGCCTGATGGCCAAGAGGGGGCTGAAAAGGAAGAAGTCAGGGGTAGGAAGTCAGCTTTTTCTCTGGATGACTCTGATTGTGACCCCGGGTGCCCTTTCCCTCCAGAGAGCGATGGCATCACCCACCAGCTACAGGTGGGGCCTGGAGATCTCCTGGAATTGCCACTAATCTCCCGACTGCAGCAATCAGTTCCCCTGACTGGGATATCAGGATTCAGAGATCTCCATTCCAACTTGTATCTGATGAAGGGAGTATTCACTCTCAAAAGATTACACCCCTAAGGAGCTACATCCAGACCAGCCCTTCCTGGCTCTATCACGAATAGGCAGAAACTGTACCATGTGTATGTTCTGACAATTTTGTGGCAACCAGGTACCTCTCATAAGGTTGCCAACTCCAGCTTAGAAAATTCCTGGAGAAAATTCCTGGTGGTGCTTGGGGATGACAGAGGCAGCTCAGCAGCCTCTCCAAAACTGGCAGGGGGAATGGATCTCTGTCATTTTGGGAGATCTTCAGCCAGTGGTGGGATCCAAAAATTTTAGTAACCGGTTCCCATGGTGGTGGGATTCAAACTGTGGCGTGGCGCCAATGGGGCTGGGTGGGGCATGACGGGGGCGTGGCCGGGCATTCCGGGGCGGGGCATTAATAATTCCTCTGTTACTGTAAAAAACTCTTACTGTAAAAAAAAAGTTCCTATTTTCCAGCTGGTATCTTTCTGTCCATAATTTAAACTCATTATAGCAAGTCCTATCGTCTGCTGCCAACAGAAACAACTACTTCTCCTCTAATTGACTGCCTGTCAAATACTTAATACTTTCAAATACTTAATTTTGTTTCTAGAAATCAAAAGAAGGATACTTTCCTGAAACAAGGAACTTGACCATATTTCTAAAACATGTTTTTAAAACAGCCCAACAGGGAGAATTATCCCGTTTTCTACCTTCGCTAACCAACCGCATAGGAAACAACAGGACTTGATGATTTTTGGACCTAATGGAATTTCTAACGGAAAAGCAGACCCAATGAGTAACCCCCTCTCGGCACACACAAGTAATTAGTAACCCACTCTCGGGAACTGGTGAGAACCTGCTGGATCCCACCTCTGTCTTCAGCCCATAACTGGAGGTTGGTAACTGAGAAACAGGCGAGTTTGGCCTTCAGCTTCTCTGGCTGGCTCATACAAGGACTCGGGGAGAGGGCAGCCCACCGAACAGGACGACTGACCTACCTGAAGAGCTCCTGGGATTATAACAGGTTTTTAAACCATAGAGAGTTCCCCTGGAAATGACAGCTTTGGAGGGTGGACTCTATGGCATTATACTTCTCCAAGGTCTGTCCCCTCCCTTCCCCAAACCCTCACACTCCATCTTCAGATCTCCAGGAAATTCTTAACCTGGAGTTGGTGATCCTATGAAGGAGGCTTCATTTGCACAGAGACCAAATCTGTGTATCTCCACAGCTCGAAAACGCTGAAATATATTGTAAAAACAAGAACCCTGTGGGTTCTGCAACTCTCCTATATTCAAAATCTATGTTAAGTACTTAGGTTCTTTAGTACAACATTTGAATATTTGCTTACTCTGCTGGGATAGGACTTGGTGGAGGCAAGGGAGGGGGCGGCGGAGGGGGCGGCAGAGGGGGAGCCGTGGAGCAGGGTCCAGGAAGAGAGGTTTCCACCAGCTGGGCTGATTCTTCCAGCAATTTCACTGCAAAAACAAAGATGGGTTCTCAGGAACTGAAGGGCAAGATTTTAAAAGTATTTTCGGTTTTTAAAAAGGAACTCTTGGCTATGGTTTTTGACATCCAGGTAGGCTCAATGCAGAAGACATTTTTAGAGCAGAGGGACCAATTTGGAGGCATCTCCCCTGCCTAGCTGTGGAATGACCTCCCCAGAGAAGTCCACCTGGTCATCTTTAGGAGGCAACCGAAGAGGCTTTGACACCATATTTTAAACTTATTTCCACCCGTTTTTTAAATTACTGTTTTAAACTAGGGTTTTTAAATGCTTTTTATTGCATTTTATTATTATTTACAGTGTAAGCCACTCTGAGTTCCCTCAAGGTAGAAAGGCAGCTAATAAATGTTTTAAATTCACAGAATAAATTTTAAAAATCTTGTGTGTTGTCAAAGGCTTTCACGGTTGGAATCAGTGGGCTACTATGGATTTTGCAGGCTGTGTGGCCACGGCCTGGTGGTTTTACCTCCTAACCTTTCACTTGGATCTGTGGCTGGTATCTTCAGAGGTATGTTACAGTAAGATGTGTTTGTCTCTGTAACACAGTGACATGCCTCTAAAGCAGGGGTAGGGAACCTGCGGCTCTCCAGATGTTCAGGAACTACAATTCCCATCAGCCCCTACCAGCATGGCCAATTGGCCATGCAGCAGCGAAGCGATGGGGAGTAGCCTGTTTATCTGAAAACCACCTAAGACTCCAGCCGGGCTCGAGAGCAAAAACGTCAGGAGATAAAACCACCAGACCACGGCTACACAGCCTGGAGAACGCCAATTTCTTTGCAACACGGAGATGGGAGCGGGGATTCTGTATATCTGCCACAGAGCCTGGCTGTGCATAGCACTGATTGGTGGACATGCTGTGATGTCATCAGCGCTCAATTTCCCTCTAAGCATGTCAGCAACGGGGAAGTGAATGACGCAGCAATTTCTTCATGCCCGGGGCTGCATCTAAAACCTGGAAAGCTGGAATGCTGGCTATTTATTTATTTAAAACCTTTATCTGCCAACTTTCTGGAGACTTCTGCAAACCAGCCGCTAAAGCAAATCATGGCAGGTATTGAGATGGCCTCAAGAGGAAGGGAATTCCAAAGGTGCAATGGCCCCATTAAGAAAGCCCTGTCTCTTAGCTGCCACTTGCCTCATCTTTGTAAGCAGGGGCAGAGAGAACAGGGCATTGGAGGAGGGTCTTAGTCAGCAGGTGTATTCTTGCCAGCTGACCAAGCGCATCGGTCCCACATTCGGATGCCTAGTCCAGGCAGGGATTTGGCTCAGGAGCATTTTGAAAGCATCCTGTTCATGCCGTACCTCTCTCTTCCAGTGCTGAGTTCCTTTCCTCCGCTTGGAGCAGCTGCTTCTCGAGGCAGGCTTGCTTTTCTGTGGCCACGGACAGGGCAGCCTGGAGTTTGCAAAGTTCTTCGGGCCGCTGTTGCTTCGCCAGCTGGGTCTCTAGTTCCTTCACCTGGAGGCCCAAAACAGTGTAAGTTCACTTTAGTCCAAATGGACGGGCCTCTCTTGGAACACCTCTCTGGTCAATGCAAAGAATGAGCCAGAGACAGTATGGATATTACAAAGAAAATTACTCTGCCTGGCTCAAAAAAACCAGCATTAAAAATATAACCTTTAATAGAAAGGATTAAAAGTACTATATGTTGGAAGTGAAGGACTTTGTTACGCTGTTTCCTGCCTCAACCTACAGAGGGGGTTTTTTACTAGAGAGCTAGTGGCTAGATAGGGACCTAGGGATTTGACACCTTTACTCTATCATGCTGGTTCTATCCCTTTGATGTTAGACTGATACTCTCAGGGACTTCCTTCCTTCCGGCTTCTTCCTCGACCCCTTCTCACCGCTGTGCCTAGAGGATGGATGCTTCATAAGCATCCATCTCCATCCAATAGATTAAGATAGCATAGTGACTCTATCTACCTACCTTTCTATATCCAGAATGGAGTTCACTAATAAATACTCTTTTTATTAGATCCAGAAACTATAACTGACTCCGACTTTTGTGGCAAGCTTGCGCTGTGGGACTCATCAACATGCATACGCGCAGGCTGCAACGTTCGCCACCGTGCCGCTCTGCTAACTCACGATGAGATGTCTCAACTACCAGGAGCACTTGTCCCAACGGTTATTTAAGGCCCCGAGGCGTTAACAGTTATTTGGCACAGCATTTAAGAGGGTTAATTTTTTTGCCTCAAAGTTTTCCGTTTGTGTTTGTTTAGCCCATATTTTTTCTTTTGCTTTGGTGATTGAGATCCCGGCACTTTGTTTTTACCTGCAATAGCGGTAGAAAGAGCTTGGCACTGGCCAGTTAAGTTTCCGCTAGTTTTCCCAGAGGCTTAGAGAGTGCAGTCTCTAGGGATTTTTGACCGAAGCTTTTCTTTTGTACTGGCTTAACGACTTGAGCCATTGACTGCAACATGACTTCTCTTCACCGATGGGCGACTTCCTCTGATGGTCTTGGCGGAAGACTGGAGTTTCTCAGAGTGGCCGGCGAGATTGCGGCAGCTCTTCTGATGCGCTGAAGATCTTATCCGTCTTGGGCGACACAGCCCCGGCCGAAGGCGGCAGCGAAGCAACTAGAGCGGCAGAGAGATCAAACTCCGCGTGCTAGCGCTTTATCATCCAGCTGAGTAGCTCAGACCGCTTTCACCGCGTGGTGACATGACTTCCAGCTAAAGAGATGCTGGACACTTTAGCCAGACTATATAATGGGGAGGCTGGTCGAATGTCCATGTTTTAAAGCGCCAGACTATATTTACTAAGGTACCAGAGGGACACCTTTCATGAATCACCTACAACAGCTTCAGCAATGTTCCACTTCTCTTAAAATGAAGCATGGGAAATGTCTGATCTAGATAAGCAGTCCATTATTTCTATCTACCGAAGACTTTTGCACCTCTCGTTTGCTAATTTGGAACAGAGAAGGTTTAAAATTCTCTCAAGCTAGCCAGAAGAGATAAAATGTATATTTCCGTCAGGATGTAATGGCTGGAAATGCAGGGAAAAGTCAGCCCTCTCAGTCTTTGGAACATAATGCCTTTAAGGCATCATTCCATCAAAACCAAAGGGCAGACCTTTAGAAATGCAAATGACCACAGAGATGGCTTTAGAGGAAGGGGCTCAACCCGATGGAAGAGAGATCAGTGACCACCAGAGCCAGGGAAAGTTCCTTTGATGGTGTACAGCAATAAAATACCTATAGGCCGCGGTCCCAACCAGGGTCTTCACCTCTAACAAAGAGATCATTTATTTACAAATGCCAAAGGCCTGGTCATAGAGCTGATCGCTGTTGTAATCGACCACTAGAGCAGGATCTTCAACTAAAAAGATTCCCCTAAAAGCAAGGACAATCTGAGCAAGCTTTTTTAGAATGTAATTTTTTACACAGTGCACATAAAAGGTGACAAAATGACTGTTTAATTGATAGTGAATTGCCTCATGCAATGTCCTCAACAGATTAGACTTGTTTGTAGACTAGGTAAAATCAGAACAAAATTTACATGGGAAATGTCACATTATGTTCTCTCATCTATTCAGGGACTGCAAGAGATCCCTTGTATATTGCCTGATAATGAAGTTGCTAATTTTACCATTGAAAATGCATATTATGCCAGAGATGACCAATTCTTTGCTGTCCAATAGCTGAAATGGAAAAGCAGAATTTTGAATTGAATTTTAAAAATGGGAAATGTTATGGTTACAAGGGAGAGACATGTCTCATTGCATCTCAAATGAATGTGGACTGTACCACGTTAATCAATTGCCTGATGTTCCTATGAATGCAGAACAGAAATGAACTTGAACTTGAAAAAATGCAATGATGATTTTCAAACCAATTTAGCAAAAGCCTGCAACCAAAATTGCTTGAGCATATGGCATCAGCAGCCCTAGGCCACTGTGCAAATGATACAATCCTGAAAATGCATAAAGAAGCTTTGACTAAAGATATTGTTTTTGAAAACTGTGAAACTAACTTTTCTTGTGATTCTTGTCTACAAGCTAAAGCTGTGAACGCATCTTATCCTAAACAGAGTGAGAGAAAAACGAAGCAACTCTGGATCTAGTGCACTCTGACATTTGTGGGCCACTTCCTGAAGCGATTGGTAAATTCCAAATATTTTCTGGCATTTATTGATGATTATTCTAGATGTATAACCACATTTTCTTTTGAAGAAAGATCTGAGACTTTGGACAGGTTTAGGCTTTAATAATGTCAGAATGGTAAGAACAAGTTCAGCGAAATATTCAAGAATACTCTGAGAGTGATGGTGCTGGAGAATACACATCAGAGCGATGCAGGACTTCATGAAATCTGAAGGAATTCAACGCAGACCACGGTTCCATGTTAGCTCAAAATGGCACTTCAGAAGAGCTAATCCGAAGTCTACTGACCAAGGTAAGGTGCATGCTCATTAAATGCACACCTTCCTCCTTGCTTCTGGGAGAAGGAATCATGACAGCTACATACATACACACAATAGGCTGTACACTAGAGCCCTGGAGCTCACCTTTTGAACTTTAGCAGGTTACAAGCCATCAATGGCACACCTAAGAGTCTTTGGATGCACAGCTTATGTATATGTTTGCAAAAGAAGAAAAAACGAAAGAAGTAAGTTTGAACCAAGAGCCAAGAAAGCAATCTTCTTGGGTTATTCTGCTCAATCAAAAACATCGCTTGATGAACCCTGATACACATGAGATCATGATCGGCTAGATCTGTTTACTTTGAGGAAAATGATAGCCATGTCTCCAGAGGGGGGGCACACAATGGCCAGACCAAGCCCCAGCAAGACTGGCTGATGTATCCTGTTGCCAGCGATGCACAGAGATGACAGCAGATTTAGATGACAAGATGTGTTGGTGAACCGAAGAATTCCAGATGTAGATGTTGAACCAAATTACATATAGTACCAGCAGCAGTTGCAGAGGAAATCTAAGAGATGAGGTGAGGCGATCAGAGCGCACAAACAAAGGGAGTACCACCTGCAAGAGCACTTGGGACTCTTCCTACCTCGCCAAGACCCGGCAAGTTAGATGAACTAAATCAATGGAAAGACTCTGATGGAAAATTTTGATCTAACCACAACTGTCAACTGCCACCATAAGAACTTTACTCAGCATTGCAGCTAGCAAGCAGATGCAAAATTCAACAGATAAAGATCAAATCCACATTTTTTGAACAATGTGCTACTTCAAGCAGACTTTCAACAAAGTAAGGCTGGGACCAATGCCTTTATGTCAGGGGAACAGAAATGGAAAATGGACTTATATTATTTTTGCTTTAATAAAGAATTGCTTTTAAGTCTGAAATGACCAAGATGACTACAAAAGGATTACTACAATATCTGAACCAACGACTTGAAAATTAAGCTTAACTAGGAAATGTTGCACACTACTTAGGAATTCAAATAGAGAGAGAGAAAATGCGAGTTTCCTTTTGAATCAAATAAACAGAAGATTACAGACCTAATCAACTTACTGGATCTCTGGCGATGCAACATCCAGCTCCCCATTCTCATACAAACGAGTTACATGAAAGAAGACAATTTCACTAAACAACTCTCTGATAACTTACTAAATATAAAAGAAGCTCTAAATGAACTTTTGAGGCATTTGAAGTGCTCAAACCGACTCAGATATAAGTACAGCAGTCGGATTACTAAGCAGAAAGACTGCTTCACCAACAGTGAAAGATTGGAATGCACTCCAGAGAGTGTCTAAATATTTGAAAGGAAGTATAGAACTTAAACTGAAACTGCCAGCTACCAAAGATGCTACACGCTAATGGCTTTATGTTGATGCAGATTGGGCCGGAGGACTCAACTGGACAGAGCATCTACCAATGGGCAGATCATTTTCTTGTAATGGTCCCATTAGTTGGTTGTCTAGTACCAAACAAGACATAACAGCAGCATTCACTACAGAAGCAGAATATAGCATGCGACATCGCGAGTTATCGGCAGTGGTTATGCCGCTCCTAAAAGGATCTAGGCATAGACACACCACTTCCTATAACCAGTGTATGAAGATAACCAAAGTTGCATTAAACTATCTCCAAGCAAGAAGATGTGAAGAAGCTGCACCAAGCACATTGATGTGAAGTACCACATAGTGAGAAGTAACTGCAAAAAGAATGGCTTAATTCAACTGATCTATACTGCCACACCACTGGAGATGTTTACAGACCTCTTCACTAAACCCCTACCGAAGCCCAAGCTTTTGAGAAGCTTCTTAGAAGTAGAATGAGCCTGACTCACCTGGAGCTTCAAGAAAACATCGAGAGGGGTGTGTGGAAGTGAAAGGACCTTTGTTAAGCTTGTTTCCTGCCCTCAGCCTACAGAGGGGGTTTTTTACTTCAGAGAGCTAGTGGCTAGATAGGGACCTGGGGATTTGAAGAGCACCTTTACTCTATCATGCTGGTTCTATCCCTTTGATGTTAGGACTGATACTCTCGAGGACTTCCTTCCAGCTTCTTCCTCGACCCCTTCTCACCACTTCTTCCTACCATGCCTAGAGAGAGGATGGATGCTCCTCAGCATCCATCTCCATCCAGCTAGATTAAAAGATAGCATAGTGACTCCTGTCTACCTACCTTTCTATCCAGAATGGAGAGCGTTCACTAATAAATACTCTTTTTTATTGGAAAGATCAGAAACTATAACTGACTCGAGCTTTCTTTTGTATGCAAGCTTGCGCACATTGGGACTCATCACACTACCATCTTTGACGCCTGGTAAGGGCTTCTGCTGTGTTCTAGCCACCCGTGCCGCTCTGCTAACTACGATAAGAGATAATCTCCAACTACCAGGAGCACTTATCCCAACACTATATACCAAATAACCCAAATATCAACTCTAGAAAATAATACAATACACGACTAACGTATAACAGGCAGAAAAAGGGATACCAGAATATACACGACAAACCATGAGTCTCTGTATAAATAATATCCCTTCAATGAAAATCCTTGCAAATCAGTAGTAAGCATAAGAACATAAGAACATAAGAACAAGCCAACTGGATCAGACCAGAGTCCATCTAGTCCACCTCTCTGCTACTCGCAGTGGCCCACCAGGTGCCTTTGGGAGCTCACATGCAGGAGGTGAAAGCAATGGCCTTCTGCGGCTGTTGCTCCCGAGCACCTGGACTGTTAAGGCATTTGCAATCTCAGATCAAAGAGGATCAAGATTGGTAGCCATAAATCGACTTCATAAATCTGTCCAAGCCCCTTTTAAAGCTATCCAGGTTTGTGGCCATCACCACCTCCTGTGGCAGCATATTCCAAACACCAATCACACGTTGTGTGAAGAAGTGTTTCCTTTTATTAGTCCTAATTCTTCCCCCCAGTATTTTCAATGGATGCCCCCTGGTTCTAGTATTGTGAGAAAGAGAGAAAAATTTCTCTCTGTCAACATTTTCTACCCCAGGCATAATTTTATATACTTCAATCATATCCCCCCTCAGCCGTCTCCTCTCCAAACTAAAGAGTCCCAAACGCTGCAGCCTCTCCTCATAAGGAAGGTGCTCCAGTCCCTCAATCATCCTTGTTGCCCTTCTCTGCACTTTTTCTATCTCTTCAATATCCTTTGCTTGTCCTTCAACAAAAATATTGGATTATGCTAATAGTATACTGTTTGTTGCTCTGAGGATGGAGGCTTGGAGTACTTTTAATCATTTCTATTAAAGGTTATATTTTAATGTATTGTTGAAGGCTTTCACAGCCGGATTCAATTGGTTGTTGTGGGTTTTCCGGGCTGTGTGGCCGTGGTCTGGTAGATCTTGTTCCTTACGTTTCGCCTGCATCTGTGGCCGGCATCTTCAGAGGTGTGTCACAGAGAGAAGTGTGTTACACCTCTGAAGATGCCAGCCATGGATGCAGGCAAAACATTAGAAATAAGATCTACCACACAGCCACACAGTCCGGAAAACCCACAACAACCAATTATATTTTAATGCAGGGTTTTTTGAGCCAGGCAGAGTAATTTTCCTTGGAACACCTCTCTGGTCCCCAGAGGCAATCCCACCATGAGACGAGGGAAGTGGTCATCTCGAGAGGAACACTACCTGAGGTTCCTCGGGAGAAAGGAAAAAATTGGCTCGACTAGCCCTTGAGCAGTTTGCTGGGCAGAAACGAACAGCCGCAGTTTTCCTAGCCTGGAGATGAATGGCATCGTCTGCTAAAAGCCCACCTGACATTTTTGCTAACCGAATGCTCCCTGAAAGCAGTCAACCTTTGCAGGCTGCAGGGCTCAGTCTCCAAGGGAGATGCTTAGGTTCAATCTTCACAACGGCCTTGCGGGGTAGGCAGAGTCTGTGACAGACCCAAGGACACCTAGCAAGCTTCCATGGTAGGAGTGGGCATTTGAACCTGAGTCCTGGTCGGCCACTCCATCCATGGCAGTACAGTGGGAGCCAAAGAGATCTGGATCATCAGTGCTCTGGTCCCCATAAATAGTCGTTCTTTATTTCAAAGGGAGAATCTCCCAATAGACTGTGCTCCATGTATTTGTGAGGGGGGGGGGGGCGGGGCTGCCATTTGGAGCCTCCATTTCAGGGACTGAAATCTCTTGGCTAGAACGGGATGACCTGGACCTTGACATGGTCATTTTCCTTTGGACAACAGCATCCACTCTGGGCGTTTGCCCTCCTGCCCCTCTGCCCACTGGAATGAACCATTTGAGCCCTCGGTCCTCTTTGCTGCCTGTAGCTCTCAGCTCAAGAGCAAACACCCCATTCTGCTGGGGGGTGGGGTGGGGTTCTGGACAGGGCAAGCCAGGAACTCAACTTGGCCTGATGGTCCCGCTTGGTTTCTTCCAGAGCCCTGGTCATCTTGGCCACCTCATCCAGCGCCTGGAGAAGTGGCGAGTCTGCCTTGGTGCTCTGCATCAGGATCATACTCTGCCTCTTGGCTTCCTCCGTCTTCACCAGCATCTGCGGCACCATAATGGGGACAGGAGGGGAGACGTAAGGGACCCAGAATTGCCTCAGGACCCAGGAAGCCAAGCCGATGGCTCCTCCCACCCAGCTTGCTCCAAAGGGGGTCAAGTGGATCAAGGGAGGGTCTGACGTTCCCTGCTGCCCCTTATATTGATACCTGGTGGGCAAACTCCTCGGCTTGCTGCCTCAGTTCTTGTTCCAGATCAAGCTGCCGAGATATTTCGTCATACTCCTCGGTAACCAGCCGGGACACTGGAAATTGGCAGAAGAGAGTCACCCGTCTGAATGGCACTGAATTCCCGATGAAGAGCAAAGGGCTGCTTCAGGACGGGGCCAGCGAGGCAGCACCTGTGGTTCTTGTGATTATCATTCTGCCACTGTTGGACCAGACCTTTAAGGTGGTGGCCCCACCTCTACTCCCTCGTGTGGCAGAGCAATGACTCTTCTCATGCTCCAAGAATTCTGTCAGTCTGTTTTAAAAACCTCCAAACCCCACCCCCCACCCCGAATCTCCACCACACTCTGAGGTAGGGCATTTCACTGTCGAACAGCCCTTACTGACGGGAAGTTCTTCCTAAGTAGGTGGAATCTCCTTTCCTGTACCTTGAATCCATTAGTCCTGGTCCCAGTCTCTGAAGCAGCAGAAAACAAGCTTGCTCCGTCCTCAACATGGCATCCCTTCCAATATTTAAACATGGCTATCATGTCACCCCTTAACCTTCTCTTCTGCTCCCTAAGTCTCTCCTCACAGGGTATGAATTACAGACCTTTGACCATTTTGATCGCCCTCCTTTGCACCTGTTCCAGCTTGTCCATATCCTTCTTCAATTGCGGTGCCCAGAACTGGACACAATATTCCAGGTGAGGTCTGGCCAATCCAGAATAGAGTGCTACTATTATGACCCTCGTCTAGACACTATATTCCTGTTGACTCATCCCAGAATCACATTGGCTTTCTTAGCTGCCACATCACACTGCTGACTCATGTTCAGCTCGTGGTCTACGAAGACTCCCAGATCCCTAGACAAATCTGAAAGTGACTCTGACTGTTCTGTTGTGGAGCTTCTGTTAAACAACACCGATGCCATGCTCTTGGGCAGGGATCTTCAAACTATGGCCCTCCAGATGTTCATGGACTACAATTCCCATCAGCCCCTGCCAGCATGGCCAAGTGGTAGGGCTCATGGGAATTGTAGTCTATGAACATCTGGAGGGCCATAGTTTGAAGATCCCTGCTCTTGGGAAAAGTAGCAAAATTTCTTTTACAAGTGACAGAACTTTCCAAGTAATGTATACTGCTATATACGGTCTTCCTGTCTGCGCTTTGAATGTACTCTTGATTTGTATCTCAAAAATGTCTGGCATCGTTCTAGAACCTATTTTGAAATGCCAAATAAAGGTGGTGGTGGTTGACTCCCAGATCCTTTTGATATGTCCTGTTCTCAAACCAAGTGTTCCCCATCCTATATCTGTGCATTTCACTTTTTCTGCCAAGCAGAATATCTTACATTGGTCTTTTTTGAAATTTGAGCCAGAAAAATGTTTTCGGCATGCGGAGTTCCAAACCAGATCTTGGACTTATGCTTATCAATGTGAGAGGTGTACATCAATGTAACAGGTGGGCGGAATAAGCTCAGGACTTCTGATAAGCTCACCAACCACTGCCAGTATCTCCACCACACCCCAGAGCTGTCAACGTGCCTTGTTTGACCCTCCTCAAGGCCTGTTGATGGTGCTTCACGAAACCTTGTAGGGACTTCTTCTCCGACGCTTCCTCTTCTACCTTAGCAGAAAGAAGATGTGAGACAAAACAATCCTTTGTAATTATTTGCATTTATTTATTTATAGCCATGCATTTCTTCAGTGGTGGGATCCAAAAATTTTAATAACAGGTTCCGATGGTGGTGGGATTCAAACAGTGGCGCCGCCGCACACACGCACCTCCAGTCCCTATTGGGCAGGGAGGTTGCTTTAGTAACCCCTTCTTGGCACTCAGAAAAAATTGGTAACCACTTCTAGAGAAGTGGTGAGAACTGGTTGGATCCCACCTCTGCATTTATTCATTTATTTCTCCCTTTTCTTCCCTTTTATTCTGAAAGCGCCTTTCAGTGTGTTGTCCCCCATTTTCTTACAAAACAACCCTCAGGCTCAGAGTTTGTGACAGACTCAAGGTCACCTAGCAAGTTTCCGTGGTAGAAGAAGGGATTCAAACCACGGCTGCCCAGGGGCCTAAATCTGCCACTCTGTCCACTACACCACACTGGATCTTAGGGGTTAAAAAATACATTTGATATACCCAGATACAGTACAGATATAGAGTCTGTAAAGGTCTGCTTGGAGCACTGACTGGATCACCTTAGGGGGACACAATGGGGACTATTAGCTGGCCACATTCTCCAGCCAGGGGCCAGGGGAAAAGTTCAGCAGCCAACCATTCTCCTGCCCAGGCTTGACACACAAGATGGATCCCAAAACCCTTTGAGAGGCATCCATTTTGTGGGGAGCCATGTCTTTGGCCCCCGTGCCTTTGTGCCCCCCCCTTAGTGGGAGGAGGGGATCCAACTGCTCACAGCTTCCCCAGGCCCCCTTATTCTTGGGAGAAAGTGCTCATCCCTTTGTTTTTATTTATCATGAAATTATCACCCTGGTCCAGAGGCCCAGTGGCCCCCCCTCTCCCTCCCTCCCTCCCTCCCTACCTGCTCCTGGAGACACTGGACACGACCCTGGAGCTCCTTCACTTGCAAGTTCAAGTCCTTCTTCTCATACAACAGGTGAGAAACCTTTGTCTGAAGATCTTGGGCCAAGACAAAGAGAGGGAGGGAAAAAAGGGGGGGGGTATATTACTGCCAAGAACAGAAGGCGCTTGGAGATTTCCCACTATTACAACTGATCTCCAGGCAACCAACATCAGCTCACCTGGATGAAATGGCTGCTTTGGAGGTGGTGTGGGGGGCGCTCTTGGGCATTCCACACTGCTGAGGACTCTTCCCTCCGTAAACCCCATTATCCCCTTGGCCACCCCCCCCAAATTGAGAGCCGGCGTGGTGTATAACTCTAAACCACCACCACCACCACCACCACCACCACCACCACTACTACTACTACTACTACTACTACTACTACTACTACTACTACTACTACTCCAGGAATTTACTGACACAGGGCTGGCAACCCTAAATAGTATCGCCTAGCTTTGCTAGCTCTGACCTGCAAAAATCCTGGAGAATTGGGGGTAGCACTTGGTAAGGGGGAAATTTTGGGAGGGATTTCACCTATAATTGATGCTATACCATAGAGTTGCTGCCTAAAGTTGCCATTTGCTCCACAGGCATTGATTTGGAGTTGGGTTGTAATTCAAGGGGAACTCCAGCCTATGGATTTAGCAGAGAATTTTCCCCAGTTCCTCAATCATCACTTCAATGTCACTCCAGTGCTGCGAGATCACTCCCAGTATTCGCTTGAAGTGACATCACATCTCCAGCACAGCACCATTTCCCCCCATTCTCCCCCTCCCCTGGTTGGTTGACCCCTCAATGATATGACTGGCCTCTACCCAGGCCAGGGCCTTTACCGCCCTGGCCCCAGCCTGGTGGAACACTCTTCCTGCAACCATCAGGGCCCTGCAGGACCTTGGACAGTTCCGCAGGGCCTGTAGAACAGGGTCGTTCCACCGGGCTTTTGGGGAGGCTGGTCGTTGATGTACCGCCCCCACCATCCCTTGTATACCATCATACCTGGTTGCCACCACTGTTATGCCCAGCCCCCTCCCGGCGGGGGGGGCGGGGGGGCGGGTAGGGTTTTTTTTAGCCCTCTGTTTTTGGTCGTTATCTGTTCTTGCTGTGTTAAATTATTTCTGGTTTTATTGTTACTCTGTAACTGTACGTCTTAATGGTATTTTATCTGTTGTACATCGCCCAGAGCCCTTCGGGGGTGGGCGGCATAGTAAGCCTCTTAAATAAATTAAATTAAATTTAAAAACTTTAGGGCAGGATTCCTGGCTCACCTTTGATCTGCTGCAAGTACTGGCCCACAGGATCTGGCGTCAGCTCGCCAGCGTTTTCATCCTCGTTGTCCAAGCTCACGAAGTCTACTGTGGGGTGGCTGAGCATCGGCAGCAGAGCCGCACTGATCCGCTTCAGCTTCGTGTTTTCCCTGTTCATCTGGGGGGTGGGGAGACGAAAGGGGGTACTCAGAAGCCCATGGAAAAACATATTGTCGAAGAGTTTGGGTGCTGTGTGGTTTCCCGGGCTGTATGGCCGTGTTCTAGCAGCATTCTCTCCTGACGTTTCGCCTGCATCTGTGGCTGGCATCTTCAGAGGATCCTCTGAAGATGCCAGCCACAGATGCAGGCGAAACGTCAGGAGAGAATGCTGCTAGAACACGGCCATACAGCCCGGGAAACCACACAGCACCCAAGTGATTCCGGCCGTGAAAGCCTTCAACAATACATATTGTCGAAGACTTTCATGGCCAGAATCACTAGTGTGTTGTGGATTTTCCGGGTTGTATGGTCATGTTTCAGAAGCATTTTCTCCTTTCTGCAGGAAAATGCTACTGGAACATGGCCATACAACCCGGAAAACCCACAACACACCATGAACTAGGAAGCCTTCTGGTGGCACCTGTGGCCATGCAACCCACTCTTTCCTAGTCCTCTCCCAATAAGCAATATGGAGATAATTTTACTGTCCTACTTTATAGGGTTGTTGTAAATTTTGAAACAGGGTAGCACCTGGAAAGTGCACAGAATGTTCACATGTGCCAGAGAATATTTTATGTGATAAGAGAAGCCAAAACAGATTAGATGAGGTGGCATACCTAGCTATATACTGGCATCCACTGCTGCGAGAAATGATTACTATTCTCAGTCTACCAATTCAACACCATGGACAGAACCCTCTTATTAAAAACAGTGTTCTACCCAGTAAGGATAGATTCTGGGCATGTTCTGGGCAGAATCCTGTAAGGAAGGAGTTTGCACCAGCCCAGAGGAACACCTGCAAAGTTGCCCTTTTCAAAAGCTGTATTGTTGGTGTTTTGCAAATGTCTGTCACACTAAGGGGTTAACTGTTTGTATGTAAACCAGTTGCTGAGGTCGCTGTTTTATGACCTAATCCATTGATTAGCTATTGGTCAGTCTAACCACCAGTGCATATGTGCCACTAAGCACATAGATCAGAAGTTATAAAGTTATCTGTTTTCTTTGTTTGAGCACTGAAGAAGAAAAGCCTCGAGGCTAGATAGCAAATAGCTACAAGATGTAGTCTAGATTGTAATTACTACTGTAAATATGTAACAGAGCAGTATAGCCTTTGTTTTATCTCCATGTAACCCTTCCTTCAGCTAGTAAACTATTTTTTATACAAAAGGGACTCAAAGTATCTGCGGCTATCTTTCTTTTTCCCGCATCTCTGCTAAACAAATATAAGAACATAAGAACATAAGAACTAGCCTGCTGGATCAGACCAGAGTCCATCTAGTCCAGCACTCTGCTACTCGCAGTGGCCCACCAGGTGCCTTTGGGAGCTCACGTGCAGGATGTGAAAGCAATGGCCTTCTGCTGCTGCTGCTGCTCCCGAGCACCTGGTCTGCTAAGGCATTTGCAATCTCAGATCAAGGAGGATCAAGATTGGTAGCCATAGATTTGAATATATATCTCTTTGAATATCTCTTTGAATACCTACATGTATTTTGCATGAGAAAATGTTCCCTTGGATCTGTGGATCCTGGCCCTCAACCCAGTGATCTTCATGGGCCTCATTCCTCTCTGGCCTTCATCCAAGTCCCCTTTCCCCTGCCAAGCTCACCTGCATCGCATAAGCTTCAGCTTGCACTCGGCAGCTCTTCTCGATTTCGTACTCAGCCTCCAAGGAGTTCAGCTCCACCAGCAAGGCCCGAGAAGCTAGAAATGGAAAAGAGGAGGCGACCCTCAGGCAAAGGGGCTCAAAAGATTGGAGCGGGCACATCCAGAAAGTAGCCTGGGTTGCCAAATCCAGCTTGGGAAATTCCTGATAGTAAAGGGGTGGAATAGGGTTCCCAATTTCCAGGTGTGGCCTGGGGATATCCTGGAACTACAACTATTTCCTGGACAAGAGATCAATTCCTCTGAAGAAAACGGGTTTGAGGGCTTAAATTTTCTTAAATTTTAAGAAACTGCTGCTGTGGAAATTTGTTTTAATGTGGTTAGTTTTAGTTATGTGTTTTATGTGCTGTTATTGGAACAGCTGTATTGTGATCCGCTTCGAGCCCTTTGGGGGTGAGGCAGCCTATAAATCTAATAAATAATAAATAATAGTAGTAATAACAACAACAAAAACAACAACAACAACAACAACAACAACAACAGCAGCAGCAGCAGCAGCAGCAGCAACAACAACAACAACAACAACAACAACAACAACAACAACAATAATAATAATAATAATAATAATAATAATAATAATAATAATAATAATAATAATAATAATAATAATACACAAGGCATGTGAGAAAGCAGTTGGCTGTAGTCCCGGAAGAGCCAGAGTAAAATATTATTAAACACACATTCCTTTGAGGGTTTTATATATTAGAGCTACAAGTATTGGGCCATTGAAGGAACTCTGAAACCAAACTCACTGGAGTTTGGTCAGCCTGAACCCAAACACGATGTGGAATAATGATAGATTATTTACAAATTGCTAATATTTGTATTATTTATACTGTAAGCTGAAAGCATTATTTGGTTTAGAGATTCAAGGAGTACTTTTGCATGTATGTTAACACAATAATTTTCCTTACACAGATTTAAAATGCATAACTTCCAGTTGTGGCCTGGGGGTATCCTGGAACCATTTTCTGGACAATAGAGATCAATTCCTTTGAAGAAAACGGGTGCTTGGGAGGGGGGACATAATGGCCTTATATCCTACTGGGTGCCCTCCCCTCCCCAGATCCAAGCCTCCTCAGACTTGTCATACGGATCTCCAGGAACTTTCTAACCTTGAGTTGGCAACTGTAGGATAGAGTTTGGGGAGGGGAGGATTTGCGGAGAAAATATGAAGAGTTTGGATTTATGGCTTGGGGTTTAGCAGCTTACAAACTCCTTCCCTTCCTCTCCCCAAAACAGACACCTTGTGAGGCAGGTAGGGCTGAGAGAGCTCCAAAGAACTGTGACTGGCCCAAGGACACCCAGCAGGCTTCATGTGGAGGAGTGAGGAGTCAAATCCAGTTCTCCAGATTAGAGTCCACTGCTCTTAACCACTACGCCACACTGACGCTCCACCCATGTCCCCAAAGGTGTTTGTACAAGCATTCCTGAATGCCTTCTAGGGGCAGCCCCAGGCAAAGCATTTTGCAGCAGTCCAGTCAGGAGGGAGCTTGTTAGTGATATAAAAACATAAGAACATAAGAACTAGCCTGCTGGATCAGACCAGAGTCCCTCTAGTCCAGCTCTCTGCTACTCGCAGTGGCCCACCAGGAGCTCACAGGCAGGAGGTGAAAGCAATGGCCTTCTGCTGCGGCTGTTGCTCCCGAGCACCTGGTCTGTTAAGGCATTTGCAATCTCAGATCAAGGAGGATCAAGATTGGTAGCCATAGATCGACTTCTCCTCCATAAATCTGTCCAAGCCCTTTTTAAAGCTATCCAGGTGAGTGGCCGTCACCACCTCCTGTGGCAGCATATTCCAAACACCAATCACACGTTGCGTGAAGAAGTGCTTCCTTTTATTTGTCCTAATTCTTCCCCCCAGCATTTTCAATGGATGCCCCCTGGTTCTAGTATTGTGAGAAAGAGAGAAAAATGTCTCTCTGTCAACATTTTGTACCCCATGCATAATTTTATAGAAGCCATAGAGTCCATCCTCCAGGACTGCCATTTCCTCAAAGTGACCTGATCTCCATGGTCTGGTCCCACCTAAAAGTTGACAACTTTAGAAAAGAAGCTGAGCTTGCCCACCTCGCTCTTCCTCTCGGGCGTGCGTTTGCATTGTCTGGCTGGATACTCCAGAGTTTTCTCCATAAGGAGGTGGGAACATGCCATGGCCTATTAGGCTTGCTGTGCTCTCCCCATGGCAGTTTGCTCCACAGTGGGGGTCCCCCCATTTCTCTGTTTACACACAAAGATGGGCTCCACTGATTGCTCCGAGCTGAGCGGCCATTTTGCCTGCCCCAGCTTCAGGGTTATACCTCGGCTGGGAGGTTAAATGCTGTCTTTTAATGTTGTGAGGGGGGGGGCATTTTAATATTTTATCTCTCCTGTGATAGATGCTAATATTAAAAATGTTTTTTTTTTTAAAAAAAGAAGCCCCATTGATTCCCCAGAAATGCCTGCTGCGTCATGGGCGGAACTGCTCTTGAGGGAGAAGGGGGAAAGGGGTGGGAAATCTGAAGCCAGGCAAATGCATGCTGGTCTGCTTTGTTTTCCCTGGACAGGCAGGGAAAACATCATACTCTGCCGCTGTTGGAAACTGGGGGGATTATTGGATGTGTGGTGCAGTGAGTCTGGGAAGTGGGGGAAACCAGTGGTGGGATCCAAAAATTTTAGTAACAGGTTTCCATGGTGGTGGGATTCAAACTGTGGTGTAGCGCCAATGGGGCTGGGCGGGGCACGATGGGGGCGTGGTCGGGCATTCTGGGGGCGGGGCATTCCTGGGCGAGGCTGTGGCAAGGACGCAGCCACTGCGCCGGTCCTTGGGCAGGAAACGAATGCACGCAGGCGCAGGCTGCCACGCACGCCGGTGCACCTCCTGCTAGACTGCTTCAAGTTCTGCGCGCTACTGCTGAGAGGAGGGGCGTAACTAAGGCAAAAATCACGTGGCAAAATCACCCATTACTAACCCCCTCTCGGCACATACAAATAATTAGTAACCTTCTCTCGGGAACCTGTGAGAACCAGCTGGATCCCACCTCTGGGGGAAACAAGTGTGCAGTGGAAAATCTGAACCAAAGGGAACTCACTCTCACTGTGGGGTAGATCACAGAATTCCAGGACTCTGTGTTCAGATACCAGGGAATCATAATTCCCATCAGTCCCTACCAGCATGGCCAATTGGCCATGCTGACAGAGGCTGATGGGAATTGTAGTTCCTGAACATCTGGAGAGCCGCAAGTTCCCTACCCCTGGTATAACCGATCTGTCCCAGCATCTTCCTGGGCATAAGTGGGCCATGCGTGTTGATACGTGTACATGTCCTTACTTACCCTGTTCAAATTCCTCCAGTTTCTCCTTGGCCTCATCCCTTTCCTGGAGAACAGCCTTTTCCTGGAGGAAGAAAGGGGAAAACAGAATTTGCCTGCGAGTCATTTTTCCTTCCTAAGTGCAGAAGGATGGCCCCCAAAGGCCGCAGTGACACTAATATGGGGAGGATACCCACCTTTACCTTCCTTTTTGTCAGGTCTTGAGTCTGAAGTCAACAAGTGGATCAGAAGTCTTTATTGATAACAGCTAGCACTTGGCTTTCAGAAAGCCAGTTTTGCCAGGCAACCAAAATAGAGTAGCCTTCATCCCCTTGGAGTTCCCGCCATAAATCCCCCCTCCTAGTTTCCCATGGAACGTGAAAATAATTCAGCGAAGGAAATATATTTGGGAGTTGAGCATCTCAAGGCCAGCACAGTGATAGTTCCAGCCACCTGCCACCCCCTCCTGCTGGGAAGGCGCCAACAGTGGTGGGATCCAAACATTTTAGTAACAGGTTCCCATGGTGGTGGGATTCAAACTGTGGCGTAGCGCCAATGGGGCTGGGAGGGGCACGGCAGGGGAGTGGCTGGGCATTCTGGGGGCGGGGCATTCCTGGGCGGGGCTGTGGAAAGAATGCAGCCGCTGCACCGGTCCTTGGGTGGGAAACGAATGCACGCAGGCGCAGGCTGCCACGCACGCCGGTGCACCTCCTGCTAGACTGCTTCAAGTTCTGCGCGCTACTGCTGAGAGGAGGGGCGTAACTAAGGCAAAAATCACGTGGCAAAATCACCAATTAGTAACCCCCTCTCGGCACACACAAATAATTAGTAACCTACTCTCGGGAGCCTGTGAGAACCTGCTGGATCCCCGCTCTGGGCACCAGGGTTGCTTCTTGTTATCGACAGTTGCTAGTATTGAAGGGAAAGGAAAGGAAAATGGTCCATTAACATACCATGCCCCTTGAGCCAGGTGTGAAATCCCCCTACCTATCCCCTGCCCTTTGATGGCAGGAAGGGAAACATCCTGCCAGTTTTCCATCTAATTCTAAGGGTGCTTTTCATGTTCCGAACCTTGGAGTCGGTTACAGGCTGGAGGAAGGTGAGCAAGCTGAAACTTCATCCTGACAAGGTGGTTTTGATCTTTAAATCTGCTGTAAAAGGAAGTTATCACACTGCTTCAGCAGTGGTAAAGGTTCTCAACTCCAAGGTAGTTCAGCAACTTCTCTATGGAGTTCCCTTATGGATAACTGCATGGAACAATTCTGTTGAAAGAATACAATCTGGCTTCCTCTATAAAATACTCGGATTACCACACTCTGTACCATATGCTGTATTATGCTTAGAAACTGGTCAGAACCTACTTGAAACAAGAGCATGGCTGAATACATTCAAGTATTGGATCAAATTGTTTTAACTCTGATGTGCGCAGTTTAATATACACAGCGCACCCAGACCTATTTGCCTCCGAATGGTATCAACTTCTCAAATCAAAAATTTACTCAATAGGTTTATTACTGGAAGATCTCTGTATGCTGACACCCAGAGAAATTTTCCAAACCTTGAAAAGTAAACTTCTAGAACAGGAATATCATATCTTGTTGGGGCAAGCAAATAAATCATGCTCACCCCTCTCTGTTGGAATAATACCGGAACAGGGGCACATAGCCAAATATCTTGAATTATTAACTGAACCCCAACAGAGATGGATTATCACAAGGGCCAGATCCAATGCCTTCCCATTGGCCATTACAAAGGGTCGTTACTTATCCATCCCTCTCCAGGATCGGGTTTGTCCACACTGTAAAAATCAAGTGGAGACTCTTGCTCACATTATTCTTGACTGTCCGAGATATGTGGGCATTAGGAATTTCTCTCCCAGGCTGGCCCTAGACAAATCTGAAAGTGACTCTGACTGTTCTGTTGTGGAGCTTCTGTTAAACAACACAGATGTCATGCTCTTAGAAAAAGTAGCAAAATGTCTTTTACAAGCGACATAACTTTCTAAGTAATGTATACTGCTATATACAGTCTTCCTGTCTGCGTTTTGAATGTACTCTTGATTTGTATTTCAAAAATGTCTGGCAACGCTCTAGAACCTATTTTAAAATGCCAAATAAAGGTTGTTGTTGTTGTTGATCTTTAAATCCCTGCCTGGCTTGGGACCAAGGTGTCTGAAGGACTTTCTTCTCTAATGGGTTCCTGCCTAGGACTTAAGATCACAGGCACTTTTGAGATAATTCTGAACCAGTGTGGTGTACTGATTAAGAGAAGTGGACACTAATCTGGAGGACCAGGTTCAATTCCCCACTCTTCCATGTGAGCGGCGGACTCTTATCTGGTGAACTGGGTTTGTTTTCCCGCTCCTCCACATGAAGCCTGCTGAATGACCTTGGGCCACTAATGGTTCTCCCTGAACTCTCTCAGTCACACCTGCTTTGCAAGGTGCCTGTTGTGGAAAAAGGAAGGGAAAGGGATTTGGAAACTGCATTGAGACTCCTTACAAGAGAGAAAGGTGGGGTATAAATCCAAGCTCCTCCTCCTCCAACACGTCTTCTTTCTCTTCGTTTCTTCTTCTTCTGCCTCTCTTCCATCTAAGAAGCTCATTTGGTGGGTGCAGGAGAGACAACCATTTTGGTGGTAGTCCCATGTCTACGGAACAGCCTCCCAAGCGGGGTGGGGGGGAGGGGGGCTACGTTTCTGATCTTTAAGAAGAAGAAGAAGAAGAGTTTGGATTTATATCCCCCCTTTCTCTCCTGCAGGAGACTCAAAGGGGCTTACAATCTCCTTGCCCTTCCCCCCTCACAACAAACACCCTGTGAGGTAGGTGGGGCTGAGAGAGCTCCGAGAAGCTGTGACTAGCCCAAGGTCACCCAGCTGGCGTGTGTGGGAGTGTACAGACTAATCTGAATTCCCCAGATAAGCCTCCACAGCTCAGGCAGCAGAGCTGGGAATCAAACCCGGTTCTTCCAGATTAGATACACGAGCTCTTAACCTCCTACTTTGGTTAATTTGGTGGAAGTCGTACATTATGAGGCAGGCTACATTAAGGTTGCTATTTTATTTATGATTCCATGATTTATTTCTATGATGCTATCTTCTGGTTGTGATTTTATTTCTACTGTAAGCTGCCTCAAGTTCCGTATGGTGGAAAGGCGGCGGCTGACATTTTAAACTGACAAACAAATACATAAACAAGGAGGTTTACATACATCTCCATCTTCCTCAGAGAGGTCACTGCCAGATTCCAAAATGGCTGCAAAGGAACAAATAGAGAAAATGACCACACACACACAAAGGAGATCGCACAGCCAGTGTGTCAAATGCAAGGGACTCTAACTGACTGCAGATTTCCCCACAATCTTTGCCCTTTTTTTGACTCCCCCCCCTAATTTCAACCACAAGGACAGTTGTGTATGTTTCATGAATCTGATTCTTCTTATGCTGATCAATTAAATGTGACCTATTAAACCTGCAGGCGGGCTGAGGGCTGGGGGCGGGGGGGTGTGTGTAAAACCTTTTTATAGCTGCCAGACTGTTCATTGGGAAGTTCTCCTGCACAGGCAAACTGGCCAACTGTCTTATGGACAGGGCTGCCATCTCCCAGGTAATGGCTGGGCTGGGGGGTCTTCCAAAATGGCAATTGACAGGTTCAGACCATCCGGTCCTCTGAGGATGCCAGCCACAGATGCAGGTGAAACATCAGGAGAAAATCCTACTAGAACACGGCCATACAGCCCGGAAACCACGCAACACCCCAGTGATTCTGGCCATGAAAGCCTTCGACAATACATTTTGCTATTTAATTATTTAATTAACACCCACTGGTATTTATCAAATAAGCAATTACTTATAGCCTTAACTACCAACAAGGCAGTAGACCTGGGTGCCGTGACTGGCTTTTGCCCCGGGTTCCATTTCCCCTAGATACGCCTCTGCTCAAGACTGACCCTGTTTAGTTCTGAGATCTAAGATCTAGAAGCTGGTCTGGTCCTCCCAGGTCACAGCAAGCACGTCAGCCTCTAGGCCACTGATGGCGAACCTTTTTGAGACCGAGTGCCCAAATTGCAACCCATAACCCATTTATTTATCGCAAAGTGCCGGCAATTTAACCTGAATACTGAGGTTTAAGTTTAGAAAAAACAGTTGGCTCCGAGGCGTGTGTTACTTGGGAGTAAACTTGGTGGTAGTCGGTGGCTTTGCTTGGAAGCAACTGTGCAACTCTTCCAACGGGTGAATCACGACCCTAGGAGGGTTTACTCAGAAGCAAGCCCCATTGCCAGCAACTGAGCTTACTCCCAGGTAAAGGATTGTGCTTAAGTTCTTTGCATGAAAATCAGTGGGGTTTAACAGTGCTTAACAGGGTTACCTACACTACTTCCCCAAAACTAGGTCTTAGGTTTAATGCTAATAATCGAGCCCAGCGCCTCAGGCCAGCCTAGATGTGTGTGTGTGTGGGGGGGGGGCGTCTCTGTTTGTGCGTGCCCACAGAGAGGGCTCTGAGTGCCACCTGTGGCACCCGTGCCATAGGTTCGCCACCACTGCTCTAGGCAGACCCTCTTCCCAGGGGCCATTTGTGTAGATTCCCTTTCCTTACCTTCAAGCTGTCGAACCCCGTCCTGGGAGAGCTCCATTTCGGCCTCAGCTGCCAGATGACTGCTAGCTGCTCATCCTCTCCTCTCTCTACTTGTCTTCTAAACGCATCTGTGGAGGAAGTGAAACTCCTTCCTATCCTGTGCAGAACCCACCAGGAACAGCCGCTGCGCTTTGCCTAGCCAGCGGTTGCAATAACGCCCTGAGGCTCTTTGCACAAAGGAGAACGGATTCAAAGTGTCTCTCTCTACAGCAATGCGAGCCAGACTTTGCACTCTTCATTATTCCGGAGAAAGGGGAAAGGTCTGTCGCCTGTTCCTCATGCAAAGAATGCTTCCCTGTTGAGCGACTTCAGAAATGTTTATGGGGAACAAGGAATCAGAAATCAACTTCAACATGCTACAAAAATGTTGCGCAAGCAGACCCAGTGGACCCCCACCCAAGCAAGAGACCAGGAGTCAGAGATGTAACACAGCTTTATTGCTGAAGCAAAGGAATTAGCTACGAAGACCAGCATTCCAATAATACAAAATATGAAGCCTTCAAAAGCGTCCGTGCATGAAATACTGCACCTTCTAATGGTTGATGCATGAAATCATAATTTCCGTGACTGGTTTTTATAGATTATACAACCACGTTCCTTTCCTTTGATTTAATGTTGATACGTTAATTGGTTTCTGGCTGTTATTTCTTTACAGTTATCTGTGTGTTTGTTACTATAAGATATTCATCTCCCAATTATCCCTTAATAATTTATCTTTTACCCATTGAATTTAATCTATCTGCTCATTAGTGTACTTAGATTTATGGGATACTTTGGGCGATTCCGCACACGAGTAAAATAGGTTCGACCCAGTTCCCTGAGAAGGGTACTAACCTAGGTCGGAGCCATTGTTGTTCCCCGCTGCAACCAGCTTGATCCCAGCTTGGAGGGCGGGATCATCCTGTGCCTCTTCGCCGCTCCATTCTGATTGGCTCCTGTTCTATGCCACAGGAATGGAGGGATGAAGGTGGCGTTTTTTGATTGGCCGCTTACATTGGTACGCGGAAATTGTGCACCGTTTGTGCGACCAGCCATCGCTTCGAACACAAGAAAGTAGAGGGGGAAAAAATTAGGCGCCATTTTCGCCACAGCGGTTCTCCAGCTGTATGCAAACACTCAGCTGTGATTGGCTGAATGGGGGACTCCTGGCACCAGAGATTCCGCACTTTACTGGAATCGAGCTGAGTTCGAGTGTGGTTCCCTGAAAAAGTAGTAGTTCCCAACTGGAGTAGGAAATTTGACCGTTACACAGGGTGAAGCTGGTACAAAACCACGTCGATCCCAGTGGTTGTGCGGAGCACTTAGGTCGAACGCAGCTTGAACTTAGGTCCATAACGCAAGTGCGGAATCGACCTTAGAGAACTTTGTCAAGGTTCTAAAAGGGGGAGGATTTGTAGGGGCAATGAGAGGGTGTGATTCAGGCAGTCTACCTCCCCTTTCATGCCTGCATCTGCACTACTTTGGCAAATGCTAGTTTGAGAACGGGTGTCTACTGAGCAAATGTCTAGTGATGCCTCAGAGGGTATCACAATCTGTGACCTCAGGAAAAGATCAGCAGATGCAAAAGGCAGGAGGGGCTCTCGCTTCATGAGTCTGGACGGGATGGAAGACCAAGAAAAGCCCTGCTTCTTTTAGTAAAGTGCAGGGTGACAACTTCCAGGCAGTAGCCCGAGATCTCCTAGCCCCCTTCTATACATGCAGAATAACACACTTTCAATCTACTTTCAATGCACTTTGCAGCTGGATTTTACTGTGCGGAATAGCAAAATCCACTCTCAAACAGTTGTGAAAGTGGGTGGAAAGTGCATTATTCTGCATGTGCGGAAGGGGCCCCAGCAGAATTACAACTGATCTCCAGACTAGGGTGGACCCTTCCCTTGGAGAGAACGGTGGGGGAGGGCGGGCGGCCAGACCCGGGGGGGGGGGGGGGTCTCAGATTTTGCACCGGGCTACATTTTCCCTAGATACGCCTCTGATGACAAGCAAGTAAACAAGTAAACAAAATGTGTGGAAACTCCGAGAGGGGCTTTTTGTTGCTTAGTTCAGCTTCAGTTTTCTTTTGTGGATCTAACTTCCTTCCTAAAGCAGCAGTTCCTCTTCAGGCTTCCTGCAACAGAATTGAAACGCTTCCAGAGAAAGTGGGTGACTATTAGCCTGAAAGAGTTACAAGAACTGGGACTTTAAAAAACAACAACTCCTCTGCTGGGCTTCTGTAAAGTATAGGAATGGGTGCACACACTATTGAAAAGTTGAATGTATTGTCGAAGGCTTTCACAGCCAGAATCACTAGTGTGTTGTGGGTTTTCCAGGTTGTATGGCCGAGTTCCAGTAGCATTTTCTCCGGACGTTCCGCCTGCATCTGGATCTTCCTCTGAAGATGCCAGTCACGGATGCAGGTGAAATGTCAGGAAGAAATGCTACTGGAACACGGCCATACAACCTGGAAAACCCACAACACTCTATTGAAAAGTTCTTTTGTGCAAACTGCATCCAAGCGAATGGGGGGGGGGGGGCTACATCACAACATCACAGCAACATCACAGATCTCCTTTGGTCCTTGGGGATGGGTGGCCAATGAGAAGTCTCTGGATAGGCAATTCTATTAGTGACTTATGACTTACCACTGTATCCAGACTACTAAGTGCTTTTATTAATATAGACTAAATTTCAGATGAAGAACATTTGCAAAGTTGTTATTGAACATCAACGCCCCCCCTCCCTCCCTGGGTACATATGCCTGCATGTTATCTTGAGAGCTAGTGTGGTGTAGTGGTTAAGAGCAGGTGGACTCTAATCTGGAGAACCGGGTTTGATTCCCCACTCCTCCACCTGAATGGCAGAGGCTTATCTGGTGAACTTGATTTGTTTCCGCACTCCTACATTCCTGCTGGGTGACCTTGGGCTAATGACAGTTCTCTCCGAACTCTCTCAGCCCCACCTACCTCACAAGGTGTCTGTTGTGGGGAGAGGAAGGGAAGGAATTTGTAAGCTGCCTTGAGTCTCCTTTCAGGACAAAAAGGCAGGATGTAAATCCTAATAATAATAATAATAATAATAATAATAATAATAATAATAATAATAATAATAATTCTGCTTCCTAGATTCCCACTTTTCTTATCTTTTGCACACTGCACAATGGTGTGTACCAGTTTTTTAAAAATTGTTCAACATATAGTGTCAAGTTATGCATCTCTGTCTTGTGATCACTTGCAGGATTATTGGAATTGATTTGGACTACTGTGCCCAGTACATGTTGGCTTTTCACTAGTTCTCTGTTCGTATGTTACGGTGAATACCCATGTTGCCTGTATAGGCACACACAGTGGTGGGATCCCAAAAATTTAGTAACAGGTTCCCATGGTGGTGGGATTCAACCTGTGGCGTAGCGCCAATGGGGCCGGGCGTGGTGTGACGGGGGCGTGGCTGGGCATTCCGGGAGCGGGGCATTCCTGAGCGGGGCTGTGGCAAGGACACAGCTGCTGCGCTGGTCCTTGAGCGGGAAACGAATGCACGCAGGCGCAGGCTGCCACGCATGCCGGTGCACCTCCTGCTAGACTGCTTCAAGTTCTGCACGCTACTGCTGAGAGGAGGGGTGTAACTAAGGCAAAAATCATGTGGCAAAACCACCAATTACTAACCCCCTCTCGGCACACACAAATAATTAGTAACCTACTCTCGGGAACCTGTGAGAACCTGCTGGATCCCACCTCTGGGCACACATCTGTTTGTAAGAAACAGCTGGCACACATTCAGTTTACAAATGAAACCGGAGACAAGTACCTGGATGAATGTAGGGTTTATATCGCATGTTGAGCTGTACAGATGTTGAATGTAACATGCGTATAACTCAATGTGCATGGAAAGAAAAATCAGAAGTGTGCAGCACATGCATTCAAGGTAACCTGTGAGCAGGATTATCGCACTGGCACGCTGGAGAAAGTGGTGAACAGAGGCAGCCGGCGCATAAGACGGGTTGTGCATCAGAAGGAATGCTGCGGGGATCGTGGGAACTGTAGTTTGGTGGCCTGGGAAATTCCTGCCATTTTGTGGGTGAAACTTGTGGAGTGGTGAATTGGGGGAGGGATTTCACCCAAAATCTATGTTACACCATACAGCGTGCCCTCTGAAATGGCAAACGGATCTCTGTAGTCAGGAAATCAGTTGTAATTCTGACCGGATTCCAGGTCCTGCCTGGAAATTGGCAAGCACAGTGCACCCCATCCTTACCCACCCACCCTGACCCTCCTTGTTGGCTTTGAAGGTTGGATTCTAATGCATATCCTTCAAACTAGCCACTGCCCATCTAGCTGTGCCTGAGGTTCCCAGAGATTGACCACAACAGGGCAGGATTTATGGAACCAGCTCAGCTCTGTGGTGGAGATGATTGTGCTGGTTTGACCTCAAGGGACAGCCGCCCGAGCCTGTGACCAGATAACGTGAATGGGACTTACTTAAGAGCTCTCTCTCTCTGGCCCTTTCCACACAACCAAGAGCAGCAGTGGCGTAGGAGGTAAGAGCTCGTGTATCTAATCTGGAGGAACCGGGTTTGATTCCCAGCTCTGCCGCCTGAGCTGTGGAGGCTGATCTGGGGAATTCAGATTAGCCTGTGCACTCCCACACACGCCAGCTGGGTGACCTTGGGCTAGTCACAGCTTCTTGGAGCTCTCTCAGCCCCACCTACCTCACAGGGTGTTTGTTGTGAGGGGGGAAGGGCAAGGAGATTGTCAGCCCCTTTGAGTCTCCTGCAGGAGAGAAAGGGGGGATATAAATCCAAACTCTTCTTCTTCTTCAAGATAAAATATTTTGAGGAAGGAAATAAAATGTTTCTGGAGTTCCACATGGTTTCTCCCCCTTTAAATAGTGAAAATGTTTTATTGCCAGCCTGGAAACATTTTAAACGCA
This sequence comes from Sphaerodactylus townsendi, assembly GCF_021028975.2. Classification (NCBI taxonomy): domain Eukaryota; kingdom Metazoa; phylum Chordata; class Lepidosauria; order Squamata; family Sphaerodactylidae; genus Sphaerodactylus; species Sphaerodactylus townsendi. Next base: position 87,272,145 of record NC_059434.1, on the reverse strand, counting down.
TCCTCTTTTATAATGATTCTTTAGCCTGAAATGTTTTCAAAACGTTTTCCTTGCTGTGCGATCTCTTCAAAACTTTTTCCATGCCGTTCCCAAACTTCCTGCCATTTTCGATTGTGTCGTTGAGCTCACTCCAGTCCTTCTTGCCTGTTTATTTTAATCATTTCTGGTTTTTTTTTAATTTTGGGGGGTAAAATGTTTGAAGCTTCAGTTACACAAACTACGGGGAGTAATTGCACGAGGCACTGAAACACGGAAGCATCGATTCCATGGAGATTTAAAAACCCTAGAACAGTGATGGCGAACCTATGGCACGGGTGCCAGAGGTGGCACTCAGAGCCCTCTCTGTGGGCACGCACAAACAGAGTCCCCCCCCACCCCCACACATCTAGGCTGGCCTGGGCCACTGGGCTCGATTATTAGCATTAAACCTAAGACCTAGTTTTGGGGAAGCAGTGTAGGTAACCCTGTTAAGTGCTGTTAAACCCCACTGATTTTCATGCAAAGTACTACAGCGCGATCCTTTACCTGGGAGTAAGCTCGGTTGCTGGCAGTGGGGCTTGCTTCTGAGTAAACCCTCCTAGGGTCGTGATTCACCCGTTGGAAGAGTTGCATGGTTGCTTCAAAGCAAAGCCACCGACAACCACCAAGCTTACTCCTGAGTAACGCACGCCTCGGAGCCAACTGTTTTTTCTAAACTGAAACCTCAGCATTCAGGTTAAATGGCCGTGTTGGCACTTTGCGATAAATAAGTGGGTTTTGGGTTGCAATTTGGGCACTCGGTCTCGAAAAGGTTCGCCATCACTGCCCTAGAATAAACACAAAATGGCGGCCAGGAATTGTTTCCAGAGTAGAGTGTGGACGAATGGTGGGAGGCGGGGGGGGGGGGATCAAAAACATTTGCAAATGTTCTGGAAATGTTTTCGGTGGCTTGTGCAGAAACAGCCTCTCTCTCACTCACTCTGTCTTGTGTGTGTGCGTGTGTGTGTGTGCCTATGGTGGACTTGCTGCTCTGCAGGAACCCTTGATTGCCTCTAGTTGTGCTCTTCTCACAAATATGTGGGTGAAATGCCCCCCCCCCCATCTCCTCTGCCACCTCCTCCAAAGGGACCCTCCCCAGTTAAGAGCTTTCTCCTGCTTGGGAGAAGTAGACAGCACAACAGAATGTGCTGGCAGAGAGCTTGGGGGTGTGTGTGTGTGTGTGAATCCACCCAGCTGTTTTCGAGAGCCTCGGTTGCCAGCCTCACCTTCAGAAAAGCTTCTCAACTAGAAATCTGACGATTCCCATGGAATAAATGTCAGTTTTATTGGATTATTATGCTCAATGGACACTTTAACTGCAGTGGGATGGAGGCCCGGGGGGGGGGGGAAGTATGGGGAGAGTGTGTGGGGGGCGAAGGCTGCAGATACCCCACCCTCCACCACAAATGGGATTGTCCTTGTAGGGTGCGGCCAGTGGCTCCTGCTGATTGCCGCGTGGGCTACTAGCAGCCACGCTTGCAGGACAGCCACGGAGCATTCACAGAGTGGTGTCCTGCCCCGTCCCTTTGGCCTCCCGTGGGTAGTATTCGGAGAGGATGTTCTCTGGGATCCGCTTCAAGAGCTCTTTGGGGAAGATCCGGAGAAGCTGCCAACCAATGTCCAGTGACTCAAAGACAGTCCGGTTTTCATAAGCCCCTGGGAGAAAAGAGGAGCGCAAGAGGGGTTAAAAACGGGAAAGAAATGGAATGTGGTGTTTCATCTAGGGTTGCCAACCTCCAGGTGGGGACTGGAGAACCGCCAGGATTGCCTGTGATCTCCACGCAAGAGACGTCAGTTCTCCTGATGCAAATAGTCGCTTTGGAGAGTGGATTATGTGGCATGATACCCCGCCATGGTCTCTCTCCCCTCCCCAAACCTTGCCCTCCCCCAAAATGTCCGTGAATTTCCTAACCTGGATTTGGCAACCCCATGCCCCCATCCTCCACTGGTGGCCAGGGAGGGGGGGGGCACCTGGTAACCAGAGGTGGGATCCAGCCGGTTCTCACAGGTCCCGAGAGTAGGTTACTAATTATTTGCGTGTGCCGAGAGGGGGTTACTAATGGGTGATTTTGCCACCTGATTTTTGCCTTAGTTACGCCCCTCCTCTCAGCAGTAGTGTGCAGAACTTGAAGCAGTCTAGCAGGAGGTGCACCGGCGTGCGTGGCAGCCTGCGCCTGTGTGCATTTGTTTCCCGCCCAAGGACCAGCGCAGTGGCTGCGTCCTTGCCACAGTCCCGCCCAGGAATGCCTGCCCCCGGAATGCCCGGCCACGCCCCCGCCTTGCCCTGCCCAGCCCCATTGGCGCTACGTCACAGTTTGAATCCCACCACCATGGGAACCTGTTACTAACGTTTTTGGATCCCACCACTGCTGGTAACCCTAATTGGGCCAGGGGTTTGCCCAGCTTATATCCCCAGAGAGCTCTCTTGAGCAACATAACACCACCCCCCTTTGGCCAATGCCACGCACAAGGGTCAGGATTTGAACTCCTCAGCCCTTCTCCGCCCACCCCATTGCACGTGTACCTTGTGCAATGAACTGCTTTTCAAACTTCTGCAGGAACTCCAAGTACAAGAGGTCATCCGCGGACAGGGCCTCCTCCCCAACCACGGCCTTCATAGCCTGGACATCCTTGCCGATGGCATAGCAGGCGTACTGAGCAAAAAAATCCACAGAAGTGAATAAGTCAGGATCCACAGAAGTGAACGAGTCAGAACAGTCAATGTGGTGTACTGGTTAAGAGCAGGGGGACTCTAATCTGGAGAACCAGGTTCGATTCCCCACTCCTCCAAGTCCATAGTTTCCCCGCTCCTCCTATCTCCATAGGTCAGCTGCAATTTGAAGAAAAAGAGTTTGGATGTATATCCCCCTTTTCTCTCCTGCAGGAGACTCAAAGGGGCTGACAATCTCCTTGCCCTTCCCCCCTCACAACAAACACCCTGTGAGGTAGGTGGGGCTGAGAGAGCTCCGAGAAGCTGTGACTAGCCCAAGGTCACCCAGCTGGCGTGTGTGGGAGTGCACAGGCTAATCTGAGTTCCCCAGATCAGCCTCCACAGCTCAGGCGGCAGAGCTGGGAATCAAACCCGGTTCCTCCAGATTAGATACACGAGCTCTTAACCTCCTACGCCACTGCGGCTCTGCTTTGATGCCTCTTTCCACTGCCATGGGGACTCCAAATGCAGTCGTTTCTGACCCACCATGTCTTTGCAAGGAAGATTTCATTCACCCATCCCCAGACCTGGGGCCCTGGAATAAATCTCCTTCTGAGTCTGGGTTTGGACTTTCACACATGTGATAGAGCACAACCATTAAAAAGGACAGACTTTATTGAAAAGAGCTCAGATAAGGTTCAGCTTGAAGTATAAGGAAAAGGAAAAGCAAATGCAGCAAAATAACAAAACGGGCTTCCTGACATACACCGAAAGACGTGAAGTGCTATCAGTCACAGACCAGGAAAGGAATTTGGGCGTCTTAGTGGATAGTTCCATGGGAATGGCAACTCAATGCATGGCAGCTGTGAAAAAGGCAAACTCTATGCTGGGGATCATTAGGAAAGGAATTGAGAATAAAACTGCAAGGATTGTCATGCCCTTATATAAAGCTGTGGTGCGACTGCACTTGGAGTACTGTGTCCAGTTCTGGTCGCCGCATCTCAAAAAGGATATTGAGGAGATAGAAAAAGTGCAGAGAAGGGCAACAAGGATGATTGAGGGACTGGAGCACCTTCCCTATGAGGAGAGGCTGCAGCGTTTGGGACTCTTTCGTTTGGAGAGGAGACGTCTGAGCGGGGATAGGATTGAAGTCTATAAAATTATGCATGGGGTAGAAAATGTTGACAGGGAGAAATTTTTCTCTCTTTCTCACAATACTAGAAGCAGGGGGCATTCACTGAAAATGCTGGGGGGAAGAATTAGGACTAATAAAAGGAAACACTTCTTCACGCAACGTGTGGTTGGTGTTTGGAATCTGCTGCCACAGGAGGTGGTGATGGCCACTCACCTGGATAGCTTTAAAAGGGGCTTGGACAGATTTATGGAGGAGAAGTCAATCTATGGCTACCAATCTTGATCCTCCTTGATCTCAGATTGCAAATGCCTTAGCAGACCAGGTGCTCAGGAGCAGCAGCAGCAGCAGCAGCAGCAGCAGAAGGCCATTGCTTTCACCTCCTGCAGGTGAGCTCCCAAAGGCACCTGGTGGGCCACTGCGAGTAGCGGAGAGCTGGACTAGATGGACTCTGGTCTGATCCAGCTGGCTTGTTCTTATGTTCTTATGTTCTTAAGGCAGGTAGGTTGCGACATCTTCAAATTAACCTAAGTGACAAAGCAGCCGGTGACAGAGGCCGCCAGATGGTCCCTGACCCATCGCTGGTCTTGATATTATTATTGGGCCTTATGTGGAATCAGATGCCAGATGGTTATAGGCTAACTTTATAGGAAACTGGACCACTGACCCCCTGACCGTTATAAGCCAATCAAGAACATGACCCAAACAATGATTCTGGAAGAGCAGGATTTCCCCCTCCCCCCCCCCGCTATGACCTTGCTGAGAACAGTTAAGTGAGGTGGGTGGGGCTGAGAGAGCTCCGAAGAGGTGTGTCTAGCGGCCCAAGGTCACCCAACTGGCGTGTGTTGGAGTGCACAAGCTAATCTGGTTCACCAGATAAACCTCCATAATCTGGTTCACCAGATAAGCTAATCTGGTTCACCAGATAAACCTCAAGTGGCAGAGCGGGGAATCAAACCCGGTTCTCCAGATTAGAGTGCACCTGCTCTTAACCACTAAACCATGATGAGAAAAACCTCAGGCTGAGACCGTGGAGAACTGGCATCAGTTTGACATTGATGGTCTGATTGTCTGATACAGTGTAAGACGGATTCAAGGGTGATCCCAGGACTTACCAGCTGGTTGGAGACATCACCATGGTCCTTCCGTGTCATTCCTTCCCCAATAGCTGACTTCATCAGACGGGAAAGCGAAGGCAGGACATTTATGGGCGGATAGATCTGGATCAGAAAAGAAACAGTGAAACACAAAGGGACCTCAGGGGTCATCTATTTACCTGTTCATTGAATTATTGTAAATTCATGGTAAACTGGTCTCAATTGGTTTAATTGTATTTATGATGTTTATAAGTTCTATTATTACTGTATTGTATGGATTTTTATTGGCATTATAATGTCTATGTTGTTATATTTATGATATTAAGTTTATGATGTTATGATTCTATGTTTATTGACCCTATGTTTATTGATGTGTTTGTTGCTGGTGGTTGTACAATGTTATGATTTATGATGTTATGTTTATGATACTATGTTATGATTTATGATGTTATGTTTATTGACCCTATGTCATTGATGCATTTATTGATGGTTGTTCTACGATGTTATGTTGTGGGTGTTGTGGGTGTTCCAGTAACATTTTGTATGTTGTTGGTGTTCCAGTAACATTTTCGCCTGATGTTTTGCCTGCATCTGTGGCTGGCATCTTCAGAGGATCCTCTGAAGATGCCAGCCACAGATGCAGGTGAAATGTCAGGAGAAAATGCTACTGGAACATGGCCATACAACCCGGAAATCCCAAAGAACTCTAGTGATTCCAGCCATGAAAGCTTTCGACAAAACTTAGAGCCACTTACCTGCCTGTTGTGGAGCTGGCGGTCCACATAAATTTGCCCTTCCGTGATGAATCCGGTCAAGTCAGGAATGGGGTGAGTGATATCTGTAAACAAGCCCAGTCATTTGACTCACTAAAATATGCATTTATACTCAGCCCTCTTTGCTCAACATAAGAACATAAGAACAAGCCAGCTGGATCAGACCAGAGTCCATCTAGTCCAGCTCTCTGCTACTCGCAGTGGCCCACCAGGTGCCTTTGGGAGCTCACATGCAGGAGGTGAAAGCAAGGGCCTTCTGCGGCTGCTGCTCCTGAGCACCTGGTCTGCTAAGGCATTTGCAATCTCAGATCAAGGAGGATCAAGATTGGTAGCCATAGATCGACTTCTCCTCCATAAATCTGTCCAAGCCCCTTTTAAAGCTATCCAGGTTAGTGGCCATCACCACCTCCTGTGGCAGCATATTCCAAACACCAATCACACGTTGCGTGAAGAAGTGTTTCCTTTTATTAGTCCTAATTCTTCCCCCCAGCATTTTCAATGAATGCCCCCTGGTTCTAGTATTGTGAGAAAGAGAAAAATTTCTCTCTGTCAACATTTTCTACCCCATGCATAATTTTATAGACTTCAATCATATCCCTCCTCAGACGTCTCCTCTCCAAACTAAAGAGTCCCAAACGCTGCAGCCTCTCCTCATAAGGAAGGTGCTCCAGTCCCTCAATCATCCTCGTTGCCCTTCTCTGCACTTTTTCTATCTCTTCGATAGCCAAAGCACAAACCAGCGACGTAAAATGCTATCAAAAGAGTACTATGTTCATTAATAAATCGGCAACTATTAAAGAGATGACTTAAACACACACACTCCCGCCCAAGCAGCAGAGCTCGGATTAAAAGCCGCCAATAAGAAAACCAGGGAGAGGCTGTGGCTCAGTGGAAGAGCCTCTGTTGTGCAAAGCAGAAGGATCCAGGTTCAAATGCTGACCTCGCCAGTTAAAAGAACTAGGCAGGAGGTGATATGAAAAATTCAGCCTGAGACGCCTGGCCAGACAAGCTGGGTTGCCAATCTGCAGGTGAGGGCTGGAGAACTCCCACTATTACAACTGATCTCCAGGCAGCGGAGAAAATGGCTGCTTTGGAAGGTGGACTCTATTGCATTACATGCTGCTGAGGACCCGCCCCTCCCTAAACCACGCCCTCCTCAGGCTCCACCCACACAATTTCCAGGGGTTTCCCAACCCAGAGCTGCCAGCCCTACCTGGGAGTTCCTTGTTGGGAGCACTCATGGATTCCCAAGGCTTTATTTTCAAGGAGGCTGTACTCAGATTGGGACAAGGGGGTGGGTGTTTTGAAGCCTCACCCCACACTGTGGCACTCCACAACTGTTCTCCCCATGGCAGAGGCGGACTGGAGGAAATGGCGCCAGGGGCAACAACTGCTCGGGGCGCCCCCCACGTCCCACTTACCTTAGCCAGTGGCGGTAGTCCTGGGCAGCCTGGCGGGGCCGGGCCAAGGGCCCCCGACGAACCTGTCGCAGGCTGCTCCTTTAGCTAGTGGAGAAGCAGCCTGGTGGGGCCAGGCTGAGGGGCAGCCCCCATGTGATCTAGTGAGCGGCGCCCAGGGTCAATTGACCCTCCATGTCACTCTGGCAGATACGCCACTGCCCCATGGTCCCAAATGGAAAAGCATCTACCCGTGCCTGGAGATTATATTTTCAAATCCCTGGCATTGCTGGGAACTGGACGCCCAGTGGAATGCTGTAATTTTATGTTTTAATGATGCTATATATTTATATTAATTATTTGTTGTTACTACTGTTTATGTAACATTATTTTGTTGTTCACCGCCCAGAGCCCTCAGGGGATGGGGCGGTATATAAATATGATAATAAATAAATGATAATAAACTCCAAACATGGCATTTGGGACGGGTCCCCGCTCTCCATTTGCCCCTGAAAGCGGGTCACACCACATAGGGTTGCCAACTCTGGGTTGGCAAACTCCTGGCAATTTGGCGGAAGAGCCTGGAAAGGCTGGGGGTTGAGGATGGAGGGGGGGGGGGGTTCAGCAGGGCATAATGCCACGGACCCCCTCCTCCAAAGCAGCCATTTTCTCAAGGGGAACCAATCTCTGTTGCCTCAGGCAGATCTGCAGCTTCAGGGCTGATGTGTTTTGGGAACCAGGACAGCAAAGGAGGAATTGAGAGCAGTCTTGGGCGGTCCGGTTCCCATTTCTCACGGCCGCAATCAAAGAACTCGCTGGATCCCGAGAAAAGCCGACTCATTTTGAATGGGCTGTTGTGGGTTTTCTGGGCTGTGTGGCCTAAGCTGTAGCTCTTGCCCTTCCTGTTCCACCCACCTCTGTGGCCAGCATCTCCAGGGCACGTCACATCAAAATGTATTTCTGTCCATGGCTCAGTGTGAAGTGATTGTGCAGTGTGGTATTTGTTTAGTCTCCATCACGCCGTGAGGTGAGATGTATTTGCACGTGTCTTGGTGAAGTTAATTTGCAGTTGCATTTGCAATCACAAGTGATGCAATCACTCCACGGGAGAAGTACATCTTACCATGACACGATTCTGAAGATGCCAGCCATAGATGCAGGTGGAAAGCCACCAGACCACGGTCCCAAAGCCTGGAAAACCCACAACAGTCGGTTGATTCCGGCGGCGGAGGGGGAGGAGGAGGAGGAGGAGGAGAATGCAAATGCCTTAACAGACCGGGTGATAGGGAGCAACAGCCGCAGAAGGCCCTTGCTTTCACATCCTGCATGTGAGTTCCCAAAGGCACCTGGTGGGCCACTGCAAGTAGCAGAGAGCTGGACTAGATGGACTCTGGTCTGATCCAGCTGGCTTGTTCTTATGTTCTGAAGAAGAAGAAGAAGAAGAAGAAGAAGAAGAAGAAGAAGAAGAAGAAGAAGAAGAAGAAGAAGAAGAAGAAGAAGAAGAAGAAGAAGAAGAAGAAGAAGAAGAAGAAGAAGAAGAAGAAGAAGAAGAAGAAGAGGAGGAGGAGGAGGAGGAGGAGGAGGAGGAGGAGGAGTTTGGATTTATAACCCACCTTTCTCAAAGGGGCGGACAATCTCCTTTCCCTTCCCCCCCCCATGCAACAAACGCCCTGTGAGGTAGGTGGGGCTGAGAGAGTTCTGAGAGAACTGTGACTAGCCCAAGGTCACCCAGCTGGGCATGTGCTGGAGTGCACAAGCTAATCTGGTTCCACAGATAAGCCTCCTCAGCTCAAGCGGCAGAGCGGGGAATCAAACCCGGATTCTCCAGATTAGAGTGCCCCTGCTCTTAACCACTACACCGCGCAAGAGACCCTGAATAAGCCTGAACATATGAAATTGCTTTCAATGGAGTCAGACCTTTGGTCTCTCAAGATTGGAATTGCCTTCCCTGACCAGCAGTGGTTCTCCAAGGTCTTGGGGAGGTCTGTCCCTTTCCCTCCTACTAATTCTTTTAACTGGAGATGCCCGGAATTGAACCTGGGACCTTCTGCCTACAAAGAAAGCTCTCAACCACTGAGCCATGGTCCTGCAGCTTTGCTTGCTTTGGGTCTTTCTTGCCAGGGATTCCTCCCTACGTGTCAATTACCCCAGAAGTACCTCCCACTCGCTGGCACAGGTTTAACCCCATCCCTTCCAAAGGCCACCCTCACACTGTCCTGACCCTCCCCTGGCCTCTCCTCACCATCGTTGGGCATGGTCAGGATGGGGATCTGTGTGATGGAGCCATTCCTGCCTTCCACACGTCCGGCCCGCTCGTAGATGGTGGCCAGGTCAGTGTACATGTAGCCCGGGAACCCCCTACGGCCGGGGACCTCCTCTCTGGCTGCCGAGACCTAGAGGGAGAAGCAGAAGCAGAGTGAGTCACTGGGACGGTGTGGAGCTGGAGGGGGCGAGGACTTCTCCTCTAGCTTCCTGACCCACGGCTGCGTGTTCCTTTTTTGCTCACTGCCAGCTCTCATGATCCAATGAGTGCACTGCAGATGGGATATGCCCCATTTTCGACCTGAACGGGGCTGCTGTTCATTCAGTTTTCAGAGACAAAAGCTATGCTAGGAGCCCCCCCACATTCTCCATCCTGTCTCTGTTGAGACCAAGACGTTTCCCTCAGCTCTTGCGGAACAGAATAGCTGAAGCCCACAGAAGTGGGGCTTAAGATACCTTTTACATCTATACAACATGTTAGAGATCTTCCTTATCCAGAAGCAGTGTACCTCTCAAGACTAGCTAGGTGTCAAACTCGCGGCCCTCCAGATGTTATGGACTACAGTTCCCATCATCCCCTGCCAGCATCATCCCCTGCCACCCTGAGCCCTCCGGGGAGGGCGGTCTATAAACCCAATTAATAATAATAATAATAATAATAATAATAATAATAATAATAATAATAATAATAATAATAATAATAATAGTCCATAACATCTGGAGGGCCACGAGTTTGACACCTGTGACTAGAGGATCTTTTGTTCCTGATTTGCTTGTGAGCTTTTTGGAGGCGTTTAGCTGGCCGCTGTTGACCTAGCTGAGAAAAGGGCCCAATCCAGCCAGATTCCTCCAACGTTTCAGCCTGGCTCCTCTTGGCCATGGCTGCTGACTCGGTCCCACCCAGGATGATCCAATCCAAGCTCACCTCACGCAGGGCCTCTGCATAGGAGCTCATGTCTGTCAGGATCACAAGGACGTGTTTCTCGCACTGGTAGGCCAGGAACTCTGCCGTGGTCAGGGCCAGGCGGGGCGTGATGATGCGCTCAATTCTGCCAAGAAGCAAAGCTGTCAGCGGGGGTGGGTGGGTGGGGGCTGTCAGGACTACAATCCCCCGACCCCTCCTACAGCACTTTTGAAGTCCTTCAGCCCCATTTATCTCAACTCACTAATGCATTATCCATCCATCCATCCATCCATCCATCCATCCATCCATCCATCCATCCATCCATCCATCCATCCATCCATCCATCCATCCATCCATCCATCCATCCATCCATCCATCCATCCATCCATCCATCCATCCATCCATCCATCCATCCATCCATCCATCCATCCATCCATCCATCCATCCATCCATCCATCCATCCATCCATCTGTCTATCTATATCCATCCATCCGTCCATCTAATATCTATCTATCTATCTATCTATCTATCTATCTATCTATCTATCTATCTATCTATCTATCTATCTATCTATCTATCTATCTATCTATCTATCTATCTATCTATCTATCTATCTATCTATCTATCTATTTACATTTATACCCTGCATTTTCTGGAAGACTCAAGGCGGCTTACACTAAAATCCATACAATACAATAATTAATAATATTTAAAACGTCATAAATACAATTAAAACCACTTAAAACCCATTCATAATAGTTCACAATAATTTAGAATAGATGGCATCACCATACAAGGAGTACAAAAAATGTGTAGCCACGCTTAGAGGGGGACCAGGGAGATCTTTTTAAAGATTTCAAGGCCCTTTTAACAATTTAACAAAAATTCAAAAACATGCACAATAAAACCACATTTCGAAACCATCAAAATTAACCCGCCCCAAGCATGTCTCAAATCTCCAGCGACCAATCAGAAGCCCTGCTGGGCAAAAGTCCCATCTAAACCCGCCCACTTTCCAAAACTGCTTGGTAGGCACCATGTTGGGGCCAGCTAAACCAACCAAGGTCTTGGCTACTTAACCTCCCAAGCACAAAACTCTGGGACAGGCAGTCTGGACCGTACCATGCACCAAAGGCTCACTCACGTGGGGTCGTTGGCCAAGTTCAGGAAAAGGCACACGTTCTCCATGGAGCCGTTCTCCTCAAAGTCCGACTTGAAGAAACGGGCTGTTTCCATGTTCACCTGCCCACCACAGGAGACAGAGAGGGGACTTAGGAGACAAACCATGGAGGAGGAGGAGGAGGAGGAGGAGGAGGAGGAGGAGGAGGAGGAGGAGGAGGAGGAGGAGGAGGAGGAGGAGGAGGAGGAGGAGGAGGGAGAGGAAGGAGGAGAGGAGGAGGAAGGAGGAGGAGGAGGGAGGAGGAGGAGGAGGAGGAGGAGGAGGAGGGGGGAGGAGGAGGAGGAGGAGGAGGACACATCTATTGACAGCTGGGACCAGAGCCAGCACACTGGGGATTAAGCCACGTGCACAGTTGCCAAGTCTGCATTAGGAAATTCCTGGAGATCTGGGGGCAGAGTCTGGGGAAGTCAGCATTTGAGGAGGGGGAGGACCTTGACTGGGTATCATGCCATTGAGCCCACCCCTCCAAAGCAGCCATTTACTCCAGCTGATTTCCAGAGGCGCACCATGGGTAAATGGCGCCCGGAGACAAATTGTCTCCAGGATGCCCCCCCAGGCTCTGCCCCACCGCCCCCCGGCTCCGCCCCATGATGCCCCCAGGCTCCACCCCCCCCACTGACGGACCTCCCCCCCGCCCATGTCACCATGGGACATGGGCAAGGAGTCTAGGGCAGTGGTGTAGCTGCTGGCACTCCAAGGATGTTATGTACTACAATTCCTCATCAGGCCCTGCCAGCATGGCCAATTGGCCATGCTGGCAGGGGCCGGGATGGGAATTGTAGTCCATAACATCTAAGTGCCAAAGGTTCGCCACCACGGGTCTAGGGTGCCCACCTCCCCTCCCCCTGCCGGCTGGGCTCCTAGCCGGCAGCCTGCAGTCTCTTCTGACTGGGGAGGGGAGGAAGGGAGGGGGGAGTCCAGGGGGGGTTGAGGATGCTTGGAGGCAGCAGGAAGTCCTGCTGCCTCATCGTTTTTGAGTGCCTCGACTGACACGGATAGGTTGAGGCACGCGAAAACGACGAGGCAGCAGGACTTCCTGGTCACATGGGGGGCCAATTTTGCGCCCCCCACGTGACCAGAAGAGTGGCGCCCGGGGACAAGGGGTACCCCTTGTCCCTAGGTAGATACGCCACTGCTGATTTTAGTCTGGAGATCCATCCTCACTCCAGGCAATCTCTGGGCTCCACCTGGAGGCCAGCACCCTTAAGCTACAGAGGGCGAACAACATCCAATGGATGCTTTTCAGGCATCCGGCTGGCCACCCGCGGAACCAAGGCAGCACCCAAAGGACCCTTTGGGTCCAATCCAGCGGGGCAGTGCTGAAGAGCATCAGCTGTGGACAGCGGCATACCCAGCCTAAATGGCACCTGGGGGCATGACCACCTCCTCGCAACCCCCGTCCCCCACTTACAGGAGCCAGCAGGGAAGCCGGGGGGAGGCTGGGGCTTAGGGGGGCGGCTTGGACGGGTGCGGCGGTGGTGGCAGGCTGGCTGGCTCCTGGGCCAGCCTGCACAGCGGCGCCTGCCACTGAGCCCCTCCCCTCCCCACTCCCTGCAGGCCAGCTTCTGCCCTCCCCGGGCCCTGTGCTTGTAGCCATTACTACATCTTCTGGCAACACATTCCACATATTAATAGCTCCCGGTGTAAGGAATTATTTCCTTTTGTTTGTCCTGAATTTTCTGCCCATCTGCTTTGTAAAATGCTTTCAAATTGTGGCATTTTGGGAGAGGGAGAAAAAGTTTTCTCCAGCCCTTCCTCTGCCCCAGGAAATTTTTAAATAAATTATCCCGTTCCCACTTAGTCATCTTCCCCCCCCCCAACTGAAAAGCCCCAAACTGGGGTGCTGTGTGGTTTCCGGGCTGTATGGCCGTGTTCTGGCAGCATTCTGTCCTGACGTTTCGCCTGCATCTGTGGCTGGCGTCTTCAGAGGATAAGAATTAGCCTGCTGGATCAGACCAGAGTCCATCTAGTCCAGCACTCTGCTACTCGCAGTGGCCCACCAGGTGCCTTTGGGAGCTCACATGCAGGATGTGAAAGCAATGGCCTTCTGCTGCTGCTGCTCCTGAGCACCTGGTCTGCTAAGGCATTTGCAATCTGAGATCAAGGAGGATCTGATTAGATCCTCTGAAGATGCCAACCACAGATGCAGGCGAAACGTCAGGAGAGAATGCTGCCAGAACACGGCCATGCAGCCCGGAAACCACACAGCACCCAAGAGATTCTGGACGTGAAAGCCTTCGACAATACAGTCCCCAAACTGTTTGGCCTTTTCTCACTACAGCCTCTGCAGTGAATTCCGCATTTTTATCTTTTGCTGAGTGAAGAAAGTACAGACAAAATAATATATAAAGTACACAAACACAAAAGCCTGGCCCTCTATGGAAGCATCCCAAACCAGCTGCATCAATAACAGAGAGAGGTCAGATGTCCAACCTGGCGCAAAACTCAACTGCCGCCCGTACAAATGCTCGGGACCAAGGTGGGGTGGAGGAACCCAGCCTGCAAGAAGGTGACTGTCCACAAGGGGGGAGTAACGGGCTGCTGTTGAGGCAGTAAACACTTCAGGAGATGCCTGTGGATGCAGCATGAAAGCAGACCTCACTGGTTTAGCTGTTTTCTCTGCAACACTCCCATTCCAGGCTAAGCGTCCCACCCCAGCTCCCCTGACTTGACCCTGAGAACCAAGAGAGGCTTCCGGTTAATTTGATGATGACTCAAACCTGGGAGACATCATGCCCTCTTCTCTCTCTTTCTCTCTCTCTCTGATTTTTTTTTGCTTTGAACTTGCCCATGTGCTTAATGTGGCCTTCCAAGAATAACCTGCCCCTGTGCACTAACCATGGCCATCAAGAACCCATCTGCTGGCTATTCCACCGCTCACGATGTAGAATCATAAAATTGGAAGAGACCACCCGGGCCATCTAGTCCAACCCCTGCCATGAAGGAACACGCAATCAAAGCACTCCTGACATATTTGGGTGCTGTGTGATTTCCGGGCTGTATGACGCGTGTTCTGGCGGCACCTCTCCTGGCCCGTTTCATACCACCATCTGTGGCTGGCATCTTCAGAGGATCTGATGTTGGGAAAGCAAGTGGAGTATTTCCCAACATCAGATCCTCTGAAGATGCCAGCCACAGATGCAGGCGAAACGTCAGGAGAGAATGCTGCTAGAACACAGCCATACAGCCCGGAAACCACACAGCACCTAAGTGATTCCGGCCGTGAAAGCCTTCGACAATACTCCTGACATATGTTCGAATCGAATCGAATACCTTTAATGGCATATAAATAATTCAACATCAACATGAACACCAACACCACAAGGTAACAACAGCCTTTACAACTTTGGGCGAGTTAAAATAACGGCATTAAAAATTTTAGCCACGGCTTCCAACAACTCGTAGCTGTGGCTATTTAAAAGATATATAACCTTCTGGTTATCCGTAATACCTTCATTCCCTTGCAAGAAAGGAATTATGTGCTTCTTCCTCTCTATCTCATAGAAGGGACAATTCAACAGCATATGAAATACTGTTTCCACAGAGCCCATACGACACGGGCATTTCCTGTCTTTATGTGGAATTCCGAGGTGGCGTCCAAGACTAAGGGAAGAAGGCAGGGCATTACACCTAGCTAAGGTGATTGCTCTACGCCACTGGGCCTCAACCAGGAGATAAAGATACCGGGCTATGGTTAACCTATCCAAGGGTATTCCCAGGGAGATCGGGGAACAGGTTTTATTAGCTCCCTCTAGCATCTGTCGAAACTCTCTGTCAAAAAGTCTCTAAACCTCCTGCTCTGTGAAAATTAGCAAGTCCTCCAAGGGGATGCCCAGCTCATTGAGTTTGGCTTCGATTCTAACCCACCACTGAGTTGTGACATATGTTCATCCAACCTCTGTGGAAAAACCTCCAGAGAAGCAGACTCCACCATGCTCTGAGGCAGCGCATACCACTGTCGAATAGCTCTTACTATCAAGAAGTTCTTCCTAATGTTTAGGTGGAATCTCTTTTCCTGTAGTTTGAATCCATTACTTTTTGTTCTAGTCTCTGGAGCAGCAGAAAACAAGCTTGCTCACTCTTCAATATGACATCCCTTCCAATATTTCAACATGGCTATCATGTCACCCCTGACCTTTTCTTCTCTAGACTAAACATTCCTATAATATTAGCTCCCCAAATATTCCTATAATATTAGCTCCTCATAGGGCATAGAATCTAGATCTTTTACCATTTTGATCTCCCTCCTCTGGACCCATTTCAGCTTGCCAATATCCTTCCTGAATTGTGGTGCCCAGAACTGAGCACAGTATTTCAGAAGAAGAAGAAGAGGTTGGATTTATATCCCCCCCTTCTCTCCTGTAAGGAGACTCAAAGGGGCTGACAATCTCCTTTCCCTTCTCCCCCCACAACAAACCCCTTGTGAGGTGGGTGGGGCTGAGAGAGCTCCAAAGAACTGTGACTAGCCCAAGGTCACCCAGCTGGCATGTGTAGGGAGTGCACAAGCTAATGCGGTTCACCAGATAAGCCTCCACAGCTCAAGTGGCAGAGCCGGTTCTCCAGATTAGAGTGCACCTGCTCTTAACCACTATACCACGCTGGCTCTCAGGGGAGGTCTGACCAAAGCAAAACAGAGTGGTACTATTACGTTCCTTGTCTGGCCTGCCTGGCATTGGGCAGAGGCTGGGCCTTTTCTGTCATGGCTCGGCTCAATGGAATGGGACCCTTGAAGAGGTGAGCATCCCACCCCCACCACACACACCTTGGAGATCTTTAAGAGGTGCTACAAGGGGAGGTGCAGTATAAAAATACAAAAATACATTAGTGTAAATTATATTGTCAAAGGCTTTCACGGCTGAAAAATCACTGGATTTTTCTAAGAGAAAATGCTACTGGAACACAGTCATACAACCCGGAAAACCCACAACACCCCTTTATTGTAAATTGCTTGCAATTTAGAGGAAGACTTAAAGGTCTTCCAAGCGATAAGAGGTTCTGTACCTGTAGCATAGGACAGCTGGATTCCATCCCACACATTCTCCTGAACTGGTGTATTATACTCAAGAACTCCGATCCAGCCTGCTATCCCAAGCTATAGACCATATGATTTGGATTCATACTGGAATCAAGATAAAGTAGTTATGCTTTTAAATTGTCAGGATTTTCATTGTTGCCTTATAGTGGCAAAGTTTTTGTCAGAAGTTTGTTAACTGAATGTATGACAAACGCGAAGTTTTTTACTATTCCCTTTTTAACTGGAACTGTATTTTTTAACTGGACCTATATTTTAACTGGAAATATCGTGTATATGCCAATAAAGGCTTATTGAATTGAATTGAATTTTCTAGGAGAAAATGCTACTGGAACACAGTCATACAACCCGGAAAACCCACAACACCCCATTATTGTAAATTGCTTGCAATTTGCACAAAAGCTAAGACATCAATTGCCTGGGGCTGGAGCCAAACAGGTTTGTTGAAAGGGGTCTACTGAGCAGGCTGGTGAGAGGCGGAAAGGGGACATTTGCAAGGCCGGAAGAGTCTGCGGAGAGCCCCCATGGGCCTGTTTGTCCTGCACCTGCCTGGCCCTCTTGACTCACCCCCATAGCAGCAAAGACGATGGCAAAGTTGTCCTCGTGATAATCCATGACGCTTTTGGACTTCTTCACCAGCCCCGCTTGTCGGCAGATCTGAGCAGCGATCTGGAAAGGGAGAGGCGAGAAGGGAGAGTTGGCCAGCAGTGGATAGCGCTGGAAAAGGCGGCAAGGAAAGGGAATCTCGGTTCAGCAGAGATTCTGTCTACTTGGGAAGTGTGTGTGTGTGTGTGGGGGGGGGGGGACAGTCCCACTGAGGTGGCAAAAGTTCCTTCTGCCCCCCCCCCACACCAGTGGTAAGCGGTCCCGATCCAGCTGGGAAATGGAGACACATCACATTTGCATACGTGAAGATGCGTGCAGAGGCGTAGCAAGGGGGGGAACTGCCCGGTGCACCGGTGTGTCCTCTGCCCCCACCATGCCCCGGAACACCCCCACTACACCCCCAGAATGCCCTCGCCACACCCCCACAGGGGCATGTGCCCGGTGCATCGACCCCCCCCATCCCCTTGCAGCTAAGCCTCTGGCCTAGTAACTTTCTGGTGCCTCCTTCCTCCGTGGAAGTCAGGGTCTGCCTTCCTCCATTTTATCCTCACATCGCCCCTTGAAGTAGGTCAGATCCAAGAAAGTTGGACTGGTTCCCAGCTACCTTGAGAACTGTTCAGCAGCAAACAGATCCGAAGCCCATTCTTTGAGACCCTAATATGACACTCTAACCACTATACTGTACTGCCAGTCTGTGGCTCTGGACAGAGGTAAAGCTGGTAAAGCTGAACGGGATGGTGGGGGGCTCACGAATTATCCTGATTGCCCATACAAAAGTTTTGATGCAGGTTCTTTTATTTATTTATTTCACCACTTTTACCCTGCATTGTGTTGTGGTTCAGAGTAGATGGACTCTAATCTGGATTCCCCACTCCTCCACATGAGAAATGGCTCAAAAGGTTTGGGGACCCCTGGCCTATGGCTTGCAACACATTCCCCTTGTTGTCTGGCATTCTCTGGAAGACAGTTGGGCAGGGGCATGCCTAGGCAAAACCTGAGTTTGATGCCCCCCCCCCCCCGGGTGGCTAACCTCTCCCACGGTAACCAAACAATGATTTTTTCCACCAGGTTGTTTCAAAGTCACCATCACATTATAGAACATGCCCCAACTCACAAATCTGAACACAGCAGAAATATTTTTTTGAAAACATTTTCAAAATGCTTTCGAAATGTTTTATTACTGCTATGAAAACATTTTATGGTGTTGTATCCAGTCCCCCCAACTGGGGAAAACAGCATCACTTTCAATGTTATTTAAACAGGCGACCCCAGATTCTCCCTTTAAGATGGATTTAAAAGGAGAATCTGGGCTCCCTAGTTTAAACAAGTGATGCTGGAATCCACCCCCAAACAGCATTATTTTCAATGGTGTTTAAACTAGGGAGCCCAGATTCTCCTTTTAAATCCACCTTGAAGGGAGAATCTGGGGTTCCCAGTTTAAATGACATTGAAAGTGGTGCTGTTTTGGGGTGGATTCTCCCTCACCCTGAAACAGTATCACTTTCAATGTTTAAACCGGGGACATCAGATTCTCCCTTTAAATCCATGCCAAAGGGGATGGATTTAATAATAATAATAATAATAATAATAATAATAATAATAATAATAATAATAATAATAATAATAATAATAATAATAATAATAATAACCTTTATTAGACATTGAGAGAATAAAAGAAAGAAAGAAAACAAGCATTGGCAGGAAGGGGGTGGATTTAAAAGGAGAATCTGGGGAAATTTAAGGTGCCTGCTGTCAGGTTGCAATTAGAAGTAAGGTGAGTGGCACCTAAATTTCCAGAGTATCTTTGTGAGACCCCTACTGATGATACCACCCAGGGAGTTTGGTGAAGTTTGGTTCAGAGGGTCAAGAGTTATGGACCCTCAAAGGTGTAACCACCGGCTCATCTCCTATTAGCTCCCATTGGAAACAATGGGGGATGGGGACACTCCCTTTGGGAGTCCATAACTTTGGACTCCTTAAACCAAACCTCACCAAACCTGGGTGATATCATCAGGAGAGTCTTCCGAAGAATCCGTGAAATTTTGGTGCTGCTAGCCCAGGGAGTAGGAACCCTGCGGCTCTCCAGATGTTCAGGAACTACAATTCCCATCGGCCCCTACCAGCATGGCCAGTGTGCGTGACGGAAACTGATGAGATTGTAATTCTATCTGAGCTGGACCCTGTGCTAGCCTAAAACCTGCGCCATCTGCAGGCCAAAAATGGAAAAAACACTGAAAATACAAAAAATCCCACAAACGAACCTACGCCCCCTGGGCAACTGCCCACTTTGCCCAATGGGAGGAACGCCTCTGCAGTTGGGGACGTACCTCGTTATGGGGGAGCCCAGCAGCTGAGAAGATGGGGATCTTCTGCCCCCTGGCGATGCTGTTCATGACGTCAATGGGCGAAATCCCCGTCTGGATCATCTCCTCGGGGTAAATGCGGCCGTGGGGGTTGATGGGCTGGCCTGTAGAATGAAGCGGTGAGTGGGGTGTCAAAATCACAAGGGGAGTGGGCAGGCAGAAGAGAACCTGGGCGGGCACCAAGGGAACCTTGCAGGAACTAGTAAGACAGAGAAAATAATGCCTGCTTTTGTCTAATGGGGGTCCGTATATGTTTTTCCACTTTCCTAGCCCCTTGCAGGGCTTCTGTGCCTTGAACAACTGGGCAGCAGGCAGAAATCTAACAGGTCATATTCTCCCAGCATGGGACGAAAAATGCTACAGCCAGGGGCGTACCGCCCAGGGGGACAGATGTGGCCATATGTCCCTGGGCTGCACCCATTTAGTCACGTGGGGGCAGAAAATCGCCCCCACAACCCTCCTCCTCCCCCCACACTCAGGGCTGTCAGAGGGGAGTTGCTGCGGGCCTGCTGGGGACAGGCAGCACGCATGCACACGCACACGCACACGCACACGCACACGCACACGCACACACGCACACTGCCACCGCATGTGGCCTTCCCTTCTCCCAGATGGGCAAAGCCTGACGGAGCCCCCTCTGCTTCTGTGAGAAGGTGGGGGAGAGCAGCCGCCCATGGCAGCGGGGTGGTGGTGGTGCAGAAAATTAAGTTCTTGCCCTGGGCTCCATTTTCAGGTGAGTCTCTTTCGATTGATTGATTGATTGATTGATTGATTGATTGATTGATTGATTGATTGATTGATTGATTGATTGATTGATTGATTGATTGGTCTTATAGACCACCCTCCCCCAAAGGGCTCAGGGCAGTGAACAACCATGGTATAAAATACCATGTTAAAATACAATCCATTACTTAAAAACCAGGAACCATATCGTGTCAGATGGCATCATATCCCTCCCCCTCCCTACCCTTGTGCCCATGGGAGGCCAGATGTAACAGAGGCGTTCCTCCCATTGGGCAAAATGGGCAGTTGCCCAGGGCGCCCCCTTGTGGGGGGCGCAAAAACTGCAGGTTCGTTTGTGGGATTTTTTGTATTTTCAGTGTTTTTCTATTTGTGGCCTGCAGAGGGCGCAGGTTTTAGGCTAGCAGCACCAAAATTTCAGGGATTTTTCAGGAGACTCTCCTTATGATATCACCCAGGTTTGGTGAGGTTTGGTGTAGGGAGTCCAAAGTTATGGACTCCCAAAGGGAGTGTCCCCATCCTCCATTGTTTCCAATGGGAGCTAATAGGAGATGGGGGCTACACTTTTGAGGGTCCATAACTTTGGGTCCCCTGAACCAAACTTCAGACCTGGTGGAAAAAATCATTGTTTAGTCACGGTGGGAGAGGGTGGCTGCCCATGGGGGGGGGGGGGATCAAACTCAGTTTTTGCCCAGGGCTCCAGTTTGCCTAGGTACGCCACTGAGATGTAACAGTAATGATGTTCTTATCCAGGCTGGCCAAATATGCCTGGCGGAACAGGTCCGTCGTACAGGCCCTGCGGAAACTCTGCAAGTCCCACAGGGCCCTGATCTCCCTTGGGACCCTGTTCCACCAGGTAGGGGCCAGGGCTGTAAAAGGACTCTTCCTCTGAAGAGAAGCTGCCAGTCAGAGTAGGAAATACCTTCACAGACCAAGGATCTGACTCAGCGTAAGGCAGCTAAAGGCAGCAAAGTAAGCTTTGAGAGATCTCGCATGGTCAGAATCTTCCCCAACCCTGCTATTGGGAGCTGCTATTTGCCCCACCGGGAAACCATTTGTGTCCAAGGCATGCCACATTGGTGGCCTCAATGAGCCATACAGAAGTCGACTGCGGCAGACAAAGCGAAGACAATCCAGTTCGAGGGGCTCACCATTTATGTCCAAGAAGTCTTCAGCCATAACGGTCGGCCCCTTGTCAATGGGTTTAGCAGAACCATTGAAAACTCGCCCTGCCGAGAGAAAAGGCACATTTCTAGAATTAGGGTCGCCAGCTTCCAAGGAAGCAAACAAGGAAATATTTGCACACAACGCAGCTAGCAATCATAGACAGTATAATCTGTGAGTTGACTGAATCTACAATATATACATTAAAGGGGTTGGGTCTCAGTCATACCCCAGAACATTTTCAGGTAAGTCTCACATATAGACAAGGATGCATTCATATGAACTAATCAACTTCACTGATTTTTACAGGGATAGCTATTGAATAAATATTGAATATCGAAAACCCAGCATGAGAGACCAGTTTCTGGATATAATCTGGCTTTGAAAATCTTCAAAGGCTAGTGAATGCATAGTAACTGCAATTTAAATGAATATATTGAAAATGTTGACAAGAGAGAAATTTTTCTCTCTTTCTCACAATACTAGAACCAGGGGGCATTCATTGAAAATGCTGGGGGGAAGAATTAGGACGAATAAAAGGAAACACTTCTTCACGCAACGTGTGATTGGTGTTTGGAATATGCTGCCACAGGAGGTGGTGATGGCCACTAACCTGGATAGCTTTAAAAAGGGCTTGGACAGATTTATGGAGGAGAAGTCGATCTATGGCTACCAATCTTGATCCTCCTTGATCTCAGATTGCAAATGCCTTAGCAGACCAGGTGCTCGGGAGCAGTAGCAGCAGAAGGCCATTGCTTTCACCTCCTGCACGTGAGCTCCCAAAGGCACCTGGTGGGCCATTGCGAGTAGCAGAATGCTGGACTAGATGGACTCTGGTCTGATCAAGCAGGCTAGTTCTTATGTTCTTCTTATGTTCTTATATTATTGTTCCCTCCCAGACTGAGCACTTACTTACTTATTTTTTATAATTAATTAATTAATTAATTACATTTATAGGTCGCCTCATCCCCAAAGGGCTCAAGGCGGATCACAACGTGGCTGTTTCCAACAGCAATTTAATACAGCATAAAAACTTAACCCATTAAAACACTTGCATAGACAGAGCCAGCGTGGTGTAGTGGTTAAGAGCAGGTGGATTCTAATCTGGAGAACCGGGTTTGATTCCCCACCCCTCCACCTGAGTGGCAGAGGCTTGTCTGGTGAACTAGATGTGTTTCTGCACTCCTACATTCCTGCTGGGTGCCCTTGAGCTAGTCACAGTTCTTCAGAGCTCTCTCAGCTCCACCTGCTTTCACAAGGTGTGTGTTGTGGGGAGAGGAAGGGAAAGGAGATTGGAAGCCACCTTGAGAGAAAGGTGAGGTATAAATCAAAACTACTACTCCCCCTCCCCCTCCTCCTTCTTCCAAGCATCTTCACCTCTCCAGCTCCCTTTTATAGATTGGTTGCTGCTCCCTCCCAGGACAAATCAATACAGCAACTCTCCATCATTCTCCTGCCCTCCCCCTCACAGGCAACACCCCCCCCCATGCTGATTTCTTCCCCTCCTCTAAGAAGAACGTGTTGCTGTTGTTATCGATCATCCACGGACCTTGAAAGGCCAAGAACTTTGGCATTTGGGAGGCGTTCTATTTGTCTTAGATACACATCACTGAAGCACAAAGGGGGGTGGGGTCTAAAAGGAAGCGGGTGGACAGCCGTAACCTTCAGTCAATCCAGGCACTTACAGAAAACCAGGACTCCTACCTTGTGTGGACAGCCTCCAGTGCAGCCACTGTGTCCCCCCAGCCCCCACGATTCTCCTTTGCCTCCTCTGGATTAGCTCTTCAGGGACATCAATCTGTATTTCATGTATTGTTCTCTACTTTATTCCCCCAACAGCCCTGTGAGGTAGGTTAAGCTACTAGTGGGAGTCAGGTCAAGGTCACCCAGCAAGCTTCCATGGCAGTGTGGAGACTGGACGCTCTAATTGCTGAGCCCCAATCTGGGTGCCAGTCCCACACTGGAGCTGAAATCTGCCCATGCCATGATCCACAGTGCAGATTGGCATCGTGCATTGGCATTGGCCCTGGGTCAGAAGCAGCACTGGACTGAGAACAGCAGGTGTGACCATTAATGGACCGGAGAAGGGTCTTCTCAGCTGCCTCCCCCTCCCCCTCCCCCTCCCCCACCCCTGCTCCTGCTATTTATTTCTGTTTTTTTAATATGCTGAGTTCTCAGTCCCATGGAGGAAGAGGAGGAGGAGGAGGAAGAAGAAGAAGAAGAAGAAGAAGAAGAAGAAGAAGAAGAAGAAGAAGAAGAAGAAGAAGAAGAAGAAGAAGAAGAAGAAGAAGAAGAAGAAGAAGAAGAAGAAGAAGAAGAAGAAGAAGAAGAAGAAGAAGAAGAAGAGGAGGAGGAGGAGGAGGAGGAGGAGGAGGAGGAGGAGGAGGAGGAGGAGTTTGGATTTATACCCCACCTTCCTTTCCTGTAAGGAGACTCAAGGTGGCCTACAAGCTCCTTTCCATTCCTCTTCCCACAACAGACACCTTGTGAGGCAGGTGGGGCTGAGAGAGTTCTGAGAAAACTGTGACTAGCCCAAGGTCACCCAGCAGGAATGTAGGAGTGCGGAAACACATCTGGTTCACCAGATAAGCCCCTGCCACTCAGGTGGAGGAGTGGGGAATCAAGCCTGGTTCTCCAGATTAGAATGCACCTGCTCTTAACCACCGCACCACACTGGCTCTCATTTCTGTGTCTGGCAGGGTAAATGGTACTGGGCTAGATGCAATAAAGGAGAGAGTTTCTGCATCCAAAATGGCTACTTCAGCACACCTTAAGACTAGATTCCGCTGGGAGACCTTACTGCAGGTGAACACAAATGACCAAGCAGTAAGCTATCGAGAGTATTGCGAGGACTGAGCAAGCCCGTCACCTGAAGGCCCTTGGAGACCGCTACCACCCACGCCTTCTTAAAAAGCAGGGATTTGGCAGGATGATACGGATTGTACTGACCTATCACTTGGAACGGTTGCAGTCACGGCTGCACGGAGCCAGAAAAGGAATCTTTTATCTGGTAGCTTTCTGCTTGTGGCATGCACAATGGCACTCGACGGGAGGCACACCAGAGCTGCAACCCCCACTGTCCTGGTTTTTCCACAAATATCTTGGATGCTTTTGTACATGCTGAATAATATACTTTGAACCCACTTTTAATGCACTGTGTAAAACAGGAAAACCTGTGTGCCAGCGATCCCGAAACGGGCGCTCCCTCTGACCGGAAGCACATTTTTTATCTACTCAGATTCTGCAAGAAGAGGTGGGCCGTATAAACTCCCTCTTCACATTCTTATCTATGAACTCCCACAATGCTTCCAGCTCTCTTGGGCTCATGATGTACAACTTCCCCTCCACTTTGCCCCCTCCACCAATTCAATGTCAAAGTCTGATGTATGATGGGGAGGGAGCGTTTCACAGGCCCCTTCCGCACACGCAAAATAATGCGTTTTCAAACCACTTTCACAACTGTTTGCAAGTGGATTTTGCTATTCCGCACAACTTTAAAGAGTACTGAAAGCAGTTTGAAAGTGCATTATTCTGCATGTGCGGAATGAGCCACAGTCTCCTTCAAAACATTCTGTGGATTGGGGGTGGCAGATAGATGTGAGCCATGGGGGGGGTGTGTGTGTGGGTGCAATCTTCCACCCTTTTTTACCCTACACAAATATCCTCAGCACCCTGGGGGTCCCTAGTTTATCTTTCGGGGGGGGGGCAGTATGACATGATCAGCCCATGTCTGATTTGATCCTGCCATGTCGTATCTCTGGGGGGGGGATCCTTTCTCTCCACATCCCCCCCCCCACACACACACTTAATTACTGTGCCTGGTTGTACTTTCTCATCCTTTGTGTTTCTGCTTCCAGAGTTGTGCCTTATCAGCTCATTAGTCACCTGCTATTGTTGTGATATCAGTGGTGTGGAATGTCGGTTGTTTTGACCCTGGGGAAGAATGGGTCATGGGGCTGGTGCGGGGGTGGGGGGGGTGGGGTGGGACATGACGTGGGGAATAATGGCAGGGGCTTTTCTGCTTCTGTTTCAGTTCTAGCAATAAAAGTCTAAATGCTTGTTCCTGATGTTGTTTCATAATAAAGAAATAATCTGAACAGAGAGTGTTGTTATTGAACAGTCCGGGGTCACGGCACCTGCCTCCAATTTCCTAATGTTCGGGCCACCTCTGGCAGTCCTTTGACCTTTCTGCTTTTTTTCTTTCAAGCAACCCACTCCGTCCAAATTACTCTTTCATCCTCTTTTGTCGCTGGATTAACTTGCTCTTCATTTGGTGAATGTAATCGACATATCAAGATGAATTTGTCCGCCATCCATCTCTATCCGGATGGGAAGTTACATACCGAGCATATCCTCCGAAACAGGTGTGCGCAGAATGTCCCCAGTGAACTCACAAGAGGTCTTCTTCGCATCGATCCCAGATGTTCCTTCAAACACCTGCGAAGAGAGGGGCCACCAGGGCCAGGACCCAATTAGTGGCAATTAGGAAGGATTAATGGCAAATGAGGCCAAGCAAGTTCAGAGAGGAAAGGAGTGGGGGAGATATGTCGCTTTGTGTGTTCTTGGGATTTGGGTCTAGAGGAGTCTTTAGCCACAAGGTGAAGAGACCAAGAAATGAGAAACCTTCTTTCTTTCTCTCTGGAAGTTTTGGTCTGGGGCACCAATTTTTGAGCGTACCCTGATGTCTTTCCCCTCTGTTGCTTGACTTCCGTTATCCATTATTATTTCATTATTATTATTTAAACCACTTGTGGGCCAACTTTCTCCCTTTCGAAGCTCAAGGTGGATTACAATATAAATCAAATCTGATAAAAACACAATCAAAACAACAATTTTAAAACCAACAGTAAGGTGTTGTGGGTTTTCTGAGTTGTTTATATAAAACCAACAGTTATACCTCCTTGATCTTCCTGACGTGTCTTACCTTTGATTAGATTGGAAGCCAGTAGGCAGGTTCTGTCTGCTCATAATTTTTTGTACCAGACCTAGAGGTGTCTGTTTTGGAGACTGGGTAGGTGGGGATGAAGGGGGAAAAAGGCAAGCTCCATTTGACTTAAGAGGAGAGGGTGATAGACATGGGTTTGCTTAGCTGGGGAAGAAGAAGAAGAAGAAGAAGAAGAAGAAGAAGAAGAAGAAGAAGAAGAAGAAGAAGAAGAAGAAGAAGAAGAAGAAGAAGAAGAAGAAGAAGAGGAAGAGGAGGAGGAGGAGGAGGAGGAGGAGGAGGAGGAAGAGTTTGGATTTATAATCCCCCTTTCTCTCCTGTAAGGAGGCTCAAAGGGGTTTACAATCTCCTTTCCCTTCCCTCCCCCCACAAGAAACACCTTGTGAGGTAGGTGGGACTGAGAGAGCTCCTTAAAGCTGTGACTAGCCCAAGATCACCCAGCTGGCATGTGTTGGAGTGTACAAGCCCTAATGGTCAGGAAGTTCTTCCTAATGTTTAGGTGGAATCTCTTTTCTTTCACCTTGAATCCATTACTCCGTGTCCTAGTCTCTGAGGCAGCAGAAAACAAGCTTGCTCCCTCTTCGACATGACATCCCTTCAAATATTTAAACATGGTTATCATGTCCCCCCTTAACCCATGCTTCTCCAGACTAAACATCCCCAGCTCTCTAAGCCTCTTCTCGTAGGTCATGAACTCCAGACCCTTTACTATTTTGGTTGCCCTCCTCTGGACCCACTCCAGCCGGTCAATATCCTTCTTGAATTGCGGTGCCCAGAATTGTACACGATATTCCAGGTGAGGTCTAACCAATGCAGAATAGAGAGGTACAATTACATCCCTCAGTCTTGACACTATACTCCTATTGATACAATCTAGAATCGCATTGGCTTTCTTGGCCGCCGCATCACAGTGCTGACTCATATTTAGTTTATGGTCTACTAAGACTCCCAGATCTCTTTCGCATGTAGTGTTGTCAAGCCAGGTGTCACCCATCCTATATCTGTGCATTTCATTTTTTATGCCTATGTGTAGTATCTTACATTTCTCTCTGTTGAAACTCATTTTGTTTGTTTTGGTCCAGCTGTCTAATCTGTCTAGGGCATTTTGAATTCTGACTTTGTCCTCTGGGGTATGAGCTACCCCTCCTAATTTGGTGTCATCTGCAAATTTTATTAGCATGCCCTCTATTCCATTATCCAAGTCGTTGATAAAAATATTGAATAGCGTTGGGCTATTGAGACAGCCATTCAACTTTGACTGACCCAGTAAACTGGACAGGCGAATGGACTTGCCGGACATCTGCCAAGGATGCTCTAGCTTTTGATTTTCTGCACCAAACAAGTGGGCAGACTAAGGCCCCTTCTAAGCTCTTGGATCCTTGGCCATTCAGAGCTACCCCCTCCACTGCTGCTTATTGTAACTAAGGATGCTGGGAATCCATAGTATGTACAAAAAACAAATATAATAGAACATTTTCGCAGCAAGAGAATGCTCTGCAGAGACAAAGGAAGTCTAACTTTGTAAGAACAAGCTTATATGTGCCTTATTGACCAACATAGACATATGTGCCTTATTGACCAACTCATGAGCCTCCAAAGACTTGTCGAAGCCAGAACATATCTGGACGCTGGATGCTCGTTCTGGGTTTTCAATATTCCTAGCTATCCCTGTGGAAATTAGGGAAGCAATTGTAGAAGTGTTGACTAGCACTTATGAGTGTACTTATTACTGTATGAGATAAATACTTGAAGGTGAATTGCGGCACCGCTGAGATACAGCCCCACAAGTGCATATATTGTAGACTTAGTAAATCCACAAGTTAGACAATCTATGACTGCTAACCTGACTGTGTGCACATAATTATTTGCTTGGTGGATGCTGGGAATCACCTTGTCTGTGCTGTTGGACTTTCATGATGTTTTTTAACCTCCCCACTCCACTGGGGCCCATTTGTTTAGGTAGCTTTTTTCAATATACGGAAGCATTTTCAAGGTATGCAAAGGTATGGAAGATCTGTCTACCCATTGTTATTATTTTTGAGATCCAAACAAAACCTTCGTAGTCAGAGGCAATGTGAAGGCTACCCACTGTTGGAGAAATAATGGTGACTTAGGTGGGCCTTGGGTCCAATCTAGCATGTTAAATACTTGTTTTACCATGTGGTTCTTTAGGAGGCCATGTTGAGAATTGTCTCCCTTTTGTTCTACCTAATGAGGATGGTGCCCTCCCTGATGGCCCAGACTGATCTGATCTCACCAGATTTTGGAAGCTAAGCGGGGTCATCCCGGTGAATATTGGATGGGAACCCCCCCCCCCCCAGGAAGGCCAGAGCTGCTACACAGTGGGAAACCATCTCTGTACATCCCCTGCCTTCAAAATCCTGCAGCGTCATCATACGTCAGCTGTGACTTGATGCCACTTTCCACTAACACCAGTGAAGACAAAACCCAGATTCAGAAGACAGAAGTTAAATATTAGGAAGGGCCTCCAAAACACAGGAGCAACTCAGAAACTGACTGCGGAATGTCCATTTTCCAGAGCTAGTGCAGCATAGTGGTCTCTGGGGCGACAGCTAGGGACCGGATTACGCCGGTCCCATACCAACTGCACTGGCTGCCAATCGAGTACCAGGTCATGTTGAAAGTTTTGGTATTGACCTTCAAAGCCATTCGCGGCCTTGGCCCTGCTTATCTGAGGGACCGTCTCTCCCTATACTGCCCTTCTAGGCCCCTCCGCTCGTCGGAGGCGGACCTACTGGTGATCCCTGGCCCCAAGGTGATCCGGCTGGCCTCTACAAGGGCCAAGGCTTTTACGGCTCTGGCCCCTACCTGGTGGAACAGGCTTCCAGGAGTGAGATCAGGGTCCCACTGCGGGACTTTTACAAAGTTTCGCGAGGGCCTGCAAACGGACTCTGTCCTTGCCAGAGCGCTTTGGCCAGCCGGGATGATGTCCAACTCCGCCATATAAGAACACTCTGGCCTCCCGTAGGAGTACATAAAAGGGGAAGGAGAGGGGTTGCTTTAGTATTTTATAGTATAAGTACAGCCATCTGAGAAGTTAGTATTTATATATATTATTTTATTGTAAATTATGTATTTGATGTTTTAAATTGTTTTAATGTTGATGGACACCGCCCTGAGCCTTTGGGGAGGGCAGTATACAAATATAAATAAATAAATAAATAAGTAAGTAAGTAAGTAAGTAAGTAAGTAAGTAAGTAAATAAATAAATAAATAAATAAATAAATAAATAAGAAAGAACAGGTGGACTCTAAACTGGAGAACCACGTTTGATTCCCCACCTATTGTAACTAAGTCTACAATATATACATTTGATTCCCCGCTCTTCGACATGAGCAGCAGACTCTTATCTGGAGAACCAGTGGTGGACATTTCTCTGGAGAACTGGATTTGTTTCCCCGCTCTTCCTGCTGGGTGACCTTGGGCTAGCCACGTCTGTGGTGGGGAAAGAAAGGAAAGGAATTTGCAAGCCACTTTGAGGTTCCTGACAGGAGAGAAAGGTGGGGTGTAAATCCAAACTCATCTTCTTCCTTCTCTAAAAGCTTCCCAGAATCTTGTAAAGAAGCTGTAAGCGGGGGGTTTCCACCTTCAGAACGAGGGGGTGGGGGAGAAGGTCCACTGGGGTCTTGTCTTGTTCCAGACAGCCAACTAGCTTGTAGGGTGCCAGGAAAGGTCTGGGGAGAGCCCTCCAGAAGGAGACAGCTGGCAGGAGGCAACTGAGAGCAGCCAATCAAGACCAGCCATCTCAGAACCTTGGAGAGCACCTCAGAGAAAGCAAATGTTGCTCCAACCAATCCAAAACCCAGGTGAGAGCTTATATTCCCACAAACACAACTTGAGAACTTCCAGAATCCTAACTCTCTGGGAAACTTTTTTTTAATGTAAGGGGGAAGCATGCTGGCCTTCTCAACCCCCTTGGGTGGTCTGAGTCAGGCACATCCTCTAAAAGAAAGGAGCTAGAGTTGGATTCTGGCAATATACTTCTCCTACTTTGTATTGAATTTTTCTCAAACTCTGCACCTTGGCAGAATCTGGACCCTTCCCTCAAGACCACTATTTTCTAGATTCGAGTCTGGGAGCACCAGCAAGGTTTGGGGGGCAACAATTTTCAGAAGCCAAAGCTACCTTCCACAGATCCTTTGGCCCCTTCTGCACATGCAGAATAATGCACTTTCAATCCACTTTCAATGCACTTTGCAGCTGGATTTTACTGTGCGGAATAGCAAAATCCACTTGCAAACAATTCTGAAAGTGGATTGGAAGTGCATCATTCTGCATGTGCGGAAGGGGCCCCAGACTCTCGTAAGCTTCTATTTGGAAAATCTTTTTTTAAAAATAATTTTTATTGTAGAGTATTTGTACATTTGTTTCATTTAATATCTTTATTCCATCTATACATTTTTTCCATTTTCTCTCCCCTCCCCCCTTCTTTCTATTGGTTATTTCATGCAAGCAGTAGGAGATTCATTCTTCTTATTCTCTTATTCCCTATTTGGAAAATCTTGCTGGTCTCTAAAGCATCATTGGAGTCCAATCTGGCTCTTCTACTGCAGGTCAGCATGGCTACTCTGAGAAAGCAAGCAGGTCACCCATCATTTGAGGGGCTTGGAGCTGGGCCCGAGCTTCATAAGAACAT
Organism: Sphaerodactylus townsendi; assembly: GCF_021028975.2. Lineage (NCBI taxonomy): Eukaryota > Metazoa > Chordata > Lepidosauria > Squamata > Sphaerodactylidae > Sphaerodactylus > Sphaerodactylus townsendi. The sequence continues at coordinate 87,241,227 of NC_059434.1, read as the reverse complement.
AAGAACATAAGAACAAGCCAGCTGGATCAGACCAGAGTCCATCTAGTCCAGCTCTCTGCTACTCGCAGTGGCCCACCAGGTGCCTTTGGGAGCTCACATGCAGGAGGTGAAAGCAATGGCCTTCCTTCCTGCTTTGCAATGCAGAAAGCAGCGGTGCTAGAAACAAGCCCCAAATTATTGTCGAAGGCTTTCACGGCCAGAATCACTTGGGTGCTGTGTGGTTTCCGGGCTGTATGGCCGTGTTCTAGCAGCATTCTCTCCTGACGTTTCACCTGCATCTGTGGCTGGCATCTTCAGAGGATCCTCTGAAGATGCCAGCCACAGATGCAGGCGAAACATCAGGAGAGAATGCTGCTAGAACACGGCCAGACAGCCCGGAAACCACGCAGCACCCAAGCCCCAAATTCTTACGAAGAAAGCCTGCTGTCAGGTGGGGCATCAGAGGCCTTCTAATTGGATCCTATCGGAGCCCATCGAAAGCTCCCCCACAGGACCCCCCCACCCAGGCCTTTGATCGGGATAATATTTGACACTGAATTAATTGACCTCTGGACCGCCACTTTAATGAGATCTGTGTGGCCCCTTGTGAAAGAATGTTCACACATCTGCCAGCTGTTGCGCCAGGGGAGGGGCGGGGGTGGGGGTGGCGGGAATGGAAATAAGCCCCTTTCCTCCCATCCCGCCCGGCTCGATGTACATCAGCCTTTCCTTTAAGCCGCTTCTGGCGAGGACTGGCAAGGCTGACTCCCTAATAGGATTAGAAGGGCACGGCAGAGGTCTCTGCGGCATTAGAGGAGTGAAGTTTGGCAGCTTGCCAGCAGAGGTCCCCGGCCGGTCAGCCGGGCCACTACCTTTTCTGAACAGGACTGGGCTGGGGGCGTCCCTAATTGGAGCAGAGTGGGCAGCCCAGAGGATCACAAAGGACAGCTGGCTGAGATCCGAAAGGTCAGGGCGCCTTTGGAGGCAAGCCTTCCCCGGGGGTGGTACCGGCTGCTGCTCACCAGAGGGGCAGATTGTGCCCACCTGCACCCCTTCTCCACCACACCCCTGAGTTACAAGGGCCCACCTTGTCCTTCTAAGCATCAAGGGCCCCCCTGCTTCCGGTCCCGTGCCTGAGTCACGTTCCGGTCTCTCGGGCTTGAGACCAGCTGCATCAGCTGTGACCCTTGTAGCTGCAGAATGACCCGCTGTGATGTTTTGTGTACTTTTTAGAAACATTTTTACTGGCAGAGGGGAGAAGGTTTAGTCACAGAACAAGTCAGGAGTGGCCAAAGGTCAGTTGACCTGGAAAAGAACTGCATGTTGGAAAGAGAAACTAAAAGTTGCCAACTTTTTAAAAAACTGTACTCTGTTTCACCTAAAGATGTTAGGAAGAAGAAGAGTTTGAATTTATATTCCCCCTTTCTCTCTTGCAGGAAACTCAAAGGGGCTTACAATTCCTCCCTTCCCCCCCACCCAACAAATACTCTGTGAGGTGAGTGGGGCTGAGAGAGCTCCGAAGAACTGTGACTAGCCCAAGGTCACCCAGCTGGCATGTGTTGGAGTGCACAAGCTAATCTGGTTCCCCAGATAAGCCTCCCCAGATAAGCCTCCCTTTACTTCATTTTATATCCCACTTCCCCCCCCCCCATCAGCATCTAAAGTTCTACTCTGCTCTGTTTTATCCCCACAACAAACCCATGAGGTGGGTGAGGCTGAGATTACGTGAATGGCCCAAGCTTCCATGACAAAGTGGGAATTCGAACCTGGCTCTCCCAGATCCTAGCCCGGCACTCTAACCACTACACCACACTGGCTAACAAGAGCACAGCAGCGCTGCCATTATTAGTCTTGGCAAGCTTATTGGATGGGAAGGGATGGGTTTAGGATGGGCGGAATAAAGGGTTAGGTTAGGGCAGGAGTGTCCAATTCTGACGCTTCAGATGTTCATGGACTACAATTCCCATCAGCCCCTGACCCATGCCAGCGGGGGCTGATGGGAATTGTAGTCCACGAACAGCTGAAGCGCCAGAGTTGGACACCTCTGGGTTAGAAGCAGTAAAGAACAGTGAGAAGAGAGAATGGAAACCATGAGGACTAGAAGATTGCTTTTAAAACATTCTTGAGATGTACAATCCTGTGCCTGACGCTGCAAGCTATGCTTGTGCAAAATCACAGTTCAAACACACCCCTGGCTCAAAGGCCCCCCATCCCATCCCATCCCATCCCATCCCACTGTGATATTCGTTCTTCTCTTTGGGAATCCAGGAGTACAGAAGAATCCACTTCCTCCAGGTTCTTGGTTTCCACAGAAATGGTTTAGGTTTAATTTAGCTCCTTTGAGTCTGACATCAGTATCATTTTCACAGCCTCCTTTTGCTTGCGGGCCCCAAACTCCAGCACATTATATATTGATGACAACAACAGCGCACTCGGATGTGTGCCTGGCGCGAGATGCTGCCGGCTTCTCTGACTGCCCTGGTGACTCGTCACTGACCTTTTGCATGCAGGTCGAGGGCATAAAATATTCACTGCCTTCCTCCGCTTAAGCTGCCGAACTGCAGGCTGAAGAGACAAATCGCTTCTTGGTCTCCTCAGGTAGTGTTTCTACTGTTGTCAGCAGCATGTGGGGTGGGGGGCGAGGGCGGCATCTCCAAATCCTCAGGGCTGGCTCCTAATTTATAGCAGCCAGGCCTATTTTGCGTGGATCTTGTCCCTAACGTTTCGCCTGCATCTGTGGCTGGCATCTTCAGAGGTGCATCACAGAGGGAAGTCTGTTACACACTGGTGTGTAACAGACTTCCCTCTGTGATGCACCTCTGAAGATGCCAGCCACAGATGCAGGCGAAACGTGGTGGGATCCAAAAATTTTAGTAACAGGTTCCCATGGTGGTGGGATTCAAACTGTGGCGTGGTGCCAATGGGGCTGAGCGGGGCACGATGGGGGCGTGGTCGGGCATTCTGGGGGCGGGGCATTCCTGGGCGAGGCTGTGGCAAGGATGCAGCCGCTGCGCCGGTCCTTGGGTGGGAAATGAATGCACGCAGGCGCAGGCTGCCACACACGCTGGTGCACTTCCTGCTAGACTGCTTCAAGTTCTGCGCTCTACTGCTGAGAGGAGGGGCGTAACTAAGGCAAAAATCACATGGCAAAATCACCCATTAGTAACCCCCTCTCGGCACACACAAATAATTAGTAACCTACTCTCGGGAACCTGTGAGAACCTGCTGGATCCCACCTCTGTACAGACAGTGTGTAACAGACTTCCCTCTGTGATACACCTCTGAAGATGCCAGCCACAGATGCTGGCAAAACGTTAGGAACAAGATCTACCAGACCACGGCCACACAGCCTGGAAAACCCACCACAACCAGTTGAATCTGGCCGTGAAAGCCTTCGACAATACATTGCAATTTGGACTTTCTTAGGGCCAATGCCAAAATATAGGGGAGAAGAAGGCAGAGGTTTCTGTTGGCGTCCCTGTGGCCCATTGGCCTCCTCTTCCTCACCTACCTGGACGATGGCTTTGGAGCCCACCACTTCTAAGACCTGCCCACTCCGCTGCGTGCCGTTGGGGAGAGTGAAGTCGACAATCTCAGCAAACTGGGCAAACTGCAAGGAGGTAAAGAATGCCAGCGTCAGAACCTCAAGAAAGCAAGATGGGGGTCACTTCTAGGGAGGTAGCAGCAGAGGCGGGGGGGGGGGGGATGGCGCCCGAGGCAACACCTGCTCAGGCCGCCCCCATCTGTGGCTCTGCCACCACCCATTTTAAACTCACAAAAAAGTCTGCTAACAGGCCTGCTGTCCTTAGCTACTGCTTGCCAGAGGTATACTGCTCCAGAGCATGGAGGTTTTATTGGGCTTAACTCTGCCGGATAAATCTGTCACTCAGCATGACCTCACACTTGCAAGCTGAGCCCAGGGGCTCGTAGTAAACATTCCTCATTTCTCCCAGGCCTGCCCTTTGGACTTTGAGCTTTGCCAGAAAAGGGGGAAAAAAGTATCCTTTAATCCAGCTCTTAAATTGATCTTATTAGCCCCCCTTTGGCACCGACCCCAATAAAAGGCATGACAGAAATTATACCTTGTGGCGGGCACTGCCCAACAAAACCCCCAGAGTGTGTTAAGTCGAGAAGGTGCACAATCCTTGCTTCAGTGTCGAATGCTCTGACAATTTGGCACAAAGCACAGGCCTCTTGCTGACCTGTCAAGGCAACTTACCCGAGGTAGCAGATGCCAGAAATTAGGTCTCTGTTACATTTCCAGTCTACCTTGCAGCAAGTCTGAACTGATCTATTTGGAAGCAAGCCTGGTTGATTTTAATGACGCTTATTTCCAAGAAAATAAGCTCAACTCACCACTACCCTAGAGAGCTCCATTACTGGGAGTCGGTTAATGGCGAACAGCTAGAATAAATAAATGGAACCTCCATGTAAACAGGCAGTGTACCTCACATACCAGACAGTGGGTACCAGCCACAGGGCAACTCTGTTGTGGTATTGTTGAAGGCTTTCATGGCTGGAATCACTAGGGGGTTGTGGGTTTTCCGGGTTGTATGGCCGTGTTCCAGTAGCATTTTCACCTGACGTTTCGCCTGCATCTGTGGCTGGCTTGATCCACGTGTATGATCCTCTGAAGACACCAGTCACAGATGCAGGCGAAACGTCAGGAGAAAATGCTACTGGAACACGGCCATACAACCCAGAAAACCCACAACACCCTAACTCTGTTGTTCTTCTAGGTCAGGGGTAGGGAACCTTTAACACTCAAAGAGCCATTTGGACCCGTTTTCCACGGGAAAAGAAAACACTTGGAGCCGCAAATAATTTTTGACATTTAAAATAAAGATAGCACTATATATATATAGGGTTTTTTTTAACCTTTTTACTCCGCTCATTCTGAGAAGCGCATGGATGCACCTGCCCTGCCACCTGTGGTGGGCGGGTGCAAGTGATGAAGCCGGGCGGGCTCGGCTCCTGCCGTCAGCCTGAAATTGGCTCCTCGGCCCCTGCTCCAACGGGGTGGGCGGAGAGGGGAAGCCTCATGCGCGGCTCCAGCCAACCGTGGGCCAGCAGGCGCCTCCCCACCCTGCTGCCTGCAGGGCGGGCAAGGATGGGGCTGGCGGCTCAGCTCGTGGAGCCACAGTGCAAGAGCAGAAGAGCCGCATGCGGCTCTCGAGCCGCAGGTTCCCTACCCCTGTTCTAGGTTTACAGGAAGCACCTGACTGACCACTGCTGGGAGAGAATGCTAGACTCCTGGGCTTTGGTGCTGATCTAGTATTTTATTTATTTGTTTGAAACATTTATTCACCACCTTTCCACCTTGCAGCATTCAAGGTGTCGCAGTGTTTCCTTTAACAACAGCGTTCAACTGATGAAACATTTATAACAGTCCCATGAGCCAGGGACACATTTCAAACTGAGAATTGCCGGCTCAGTCTTGGCAAATAATTGCACCTGGGAAGTCCCCCCCCCCCCCCGCCAATACGGAAGCGTTCGCACAATTATTCACTCCTTTGGAAGGTACTTGCTTTGATTTATTTTCATCCTGATTCAGTGTAAAGCGGTTTAACTTTGGGATGATCATTCCTTGGTCGAGGGGCGGTGGCTCAGTGGCTGAGCATCTGCTTGGCGTTCCGGAGGCCCCAGGTTCAATCCCCGCCATCTCCAGTTAGAACGACAAGGCAGTAGGAGGAGGTGATAGGAGAGACCTCTGCCTTGACAGCAGCTGCCAGTCGAAGTAGCCAATAAAGCCCCTTCCGCACATGCAGAATAATGCATTTTCAACCCACTTTCACAATGGTGTTTGCAAGTGGATTTTGCTATTCCACACAGTTGCAAAGTGCATTGAAAGTGGATTGAAAGTGCATTATTCTGCATGTGTGAAGGGGGCTAAGAATCTGATTCAATGTACAGTTGCTTCATATATTCAGTATTTTGGCTATTTAAATCCAGCTGGAAAGGGCATTATTATTATTATTATTATTATTATTATTATTATTATTATTATTATTATTATTATTATTATTATTATTATTAATAAACCGCCCTCCCCCGGAGATTGAAAATACATTATTCTGCATGTGTGGAAGTGGCCTCAGTATTGCTCATTCAGACTGGCAGCAGCTTTGCATGGTCTCAGCAAATAATAAGCAAATAAATAAATACCCTTTTGAATCCAGAAAACTGGTCTCCACCCTTCAGCTGCTTCCTATAACCGGCCTCACTGATCTCTCAGAATCAAAAAGGAGAGGCTCCCAGGATAAAAATATAAGAAACCTAAAGCCACTTCTTACAAAGTGAGAAGTATTTAAAAAAATTACAGAGGTTGCTTGATCTGCAGGTGTGCATTACACCCGATTTAAAATTGCATCTTGCTTTGATAGGACTTTGGAACCTAATTCATCCTGAACTTTCTGATAACTTGTTCTAAAGAACCATAAACTCACAGGTCAATCCCCCCCCCCCCCCCAAAGCACATTTGGCAACGTTTTGCTCTGAAAATATCTGCCTCCTCCCAAGGAACAGGGCCATTTGTTCTGCGACTTTCCTCCACTGAGGATATGTTTGGCCACGAGAGGTCACTCTTTGAAGCTAATACAGCTTTGCCTACCAATATGGTAATCCAACAGGTGAGCAGAGATGGCTCCTGACCTGGTAATCTCTCTCTCTCTCTCTCTCTCTCTCTGGCCCCTTCCGCACACGCAAAATAATGCGTTTTCAAACCACTTTCACAACTGTTTGCAAGTGGATCTTGCCATTCCGCACAGCTCCAAAGAGCACTGAAAACAGTTTGAAAATGCATTATTCTGCATGTGCGGAATGAGCCTCTCTCTCTCTCTCTCTCTTTTTCTGGCACTACTTTTGCTCAAGAACAAATGAGGAGCAAACAAACCCTGGGAAACTGCCAGACTTGAGCTTTTAATGCCCTCGCCACACACCCCACAGGGGCATGCGCCCAGTGCGTTGCGCACCCTCCCGGCCCCCTTGGAGCTATGCCTCTGCCACCGCTGCTCACCTCTTGCCTCAGAACCCACACTGCCCTGGGGTGAGTTGGTTGTGACTTGATTGAAAGAGAAAATAATTATTAGACAGGCTTTCTAGAGGGATAGATTTTCTCTCCAATACAAGCCTTCTTGCCTTTGATTTTTTTTTTTAGAAAAAGTTGACCAGTACCTTAACGTTGTCCAGTACCACCAGTGGTCCGTTCACACCACACACAGTCTGGTAGGCTGGAAGGAAGAAGAAAGGGAGGAAATTGTTGTGTTTTCCAGATAAAAAAGATAGCTGAAAGGAAAGCTCATGGGCACCTGGGAAGTGCTGGAGGGGAAGCGGTCAAGGGGTGGCGTGTGTCTGGGTCAGGTATGGAAGAGTTGTCACACTTATATCAGCAAGGCCTGCAGGACAAGTGGGTCAGACCAATGGGTGGAGAAGACCTCCCCTTAATGCTTTATGGCATGAGTCCCCACACTTTTCCAGCCAGCAGACGATTTGGGAACTCTGACACAAGATGGCGGGGGGCCACAACAAAATGGCTGCTTTGAGAGATGGAGCCAAGCACCAAACGTCAGCATAAGAACATAAGAACAAGCCAGATGGATCAGACAGGAGTCCATCTAGTCCAGCTCTCTGCTGCTCGCAGTGGCCCACCAGGTGCCTTTGGGAGCTCACAGGCAGGAGGTGAAAGCAATGGCCTTCTGCGGCTGTTGCTCCCGACCACCTGGACTGTTAAGGCATTTGCAACCTCAGATCAAAGAGGATCAAGATTGGTAGCCATAGATTGACTTCTCCTCCATAAATCTGTCCAAGCCCTTTTTAAAGCTATCCAGGTTAGTGGCCATCACCACCTCCTGTGGCAACATATTCCAAACACCAATCACACGTTGCGTGAAGAAGTGTTTCCTTTTATTAGTCCTAATTCTTCCCCCCAGCATTTTCAATGGATGCCCCCTGGTTCTAGTATTGTGAGAAAGAGAGAAAAATTTCTCTCTGTCAACATTTTCTACCCCATGCATAATTTTATAGACTTCAATCCTATCCCCCCTCAGACGTCTCCTCTCCAAACTAAAGAGTCCTAAACGCTGCAGCCTCTCCTCATAGGGAAGGTGCTCCAAATCCTCAATCATCCTCATTGCCCTTCTCTGCACCTTTTCTATCTCTTCGATACCCTTTTTGAGATGTGGCGACCAGAACTGGACACAGTACTCCAAGTGCGGTCGCACCACTGCTTTATATAAGGGCATGACAATCCTTGCAGTTTTATTATCAACTCCTTTCCTAATTATCCCCAGCATAGAGTTTGCCTTTTTCACAGCGTTTGAGGTTACATATAACAATGCTATGGCAGGTCTTGAACATTCCAGGCAGAAGCTCCATTTAAGGGATGCGTTTTTGAATGACCCTGTTGTTTCTTGCATTCCCACAAAATAAGTGCATGTATTGAGCCAGCTAAGAAACCCTCAGCCTCCCCCTCTGTTTTGCAGGCATCAAATGCACTTGTGCACAAAGAATAGGGGGGGGGGATGCTTCTCCTGGCTCCTCTGCTTTCTATGAGCCCTTCTAGCCATTTCTAACCTGCATCCATGCTCGTAACAATGGCACATGGTGCTGAAGAGCTGGTGTGAGCTCCTTGCACATCTGGACAGGGAGAAAGGGATTCTGGCCAGATGGATTGATTCTTTTCCTTCCACCAGTGTTGGAAGTTTGGGACTCTTTAGTTTGGAGAGGAGACGTCTGAGGGGGGATATGATTGAAGTCTATAAAATTATGCATGGGGTAGAAAATGTTGACAGAGAGAAATCTTTCTCTCTTTCTCACAATACTAGAACCAGGGGGCATCCATTGAAAATGCTGGGGGGAAGAATGAGGACTAATAAAAAGAAAACACTTCTTCACGCAACGTGTGATGGGTGTTTGGAATATGCTGCCACAGGAGGTGGTGATGGCCACTCACCTGGATAGCTTTAAAAGGGGCTTGGACAGATTGATGGAGGAGAAGTCGATCTATGGCTACCAATCTTGATCCTCCTTGATCTGAGATTGCAAATGCCTTAGCAGACCAGGTGCTCGGGAGCAACAGCCGCAGAAGGCCATTGCTTTCACCTCCTGCCTGTGAGCTCCCAAAGGCACCTGGTGGGCCACTGCGAGTAGCAGAGAGCTGGACTAGCTGGACTCTGGTCTGATCCAGCTGGCTTGTTCTTATGCTCTTATGTTCTTATGAAGTTGTTAAGGGGGGGGCACTTCTAGTTTTTGGGAACGATTGAAAGATTGGTAGGGTTGCCAACTCTGGGTTGGTAAAATCCTGGAGATTTGGGCGGGTGAGGAGGTTGGGGAGGGGAGGGAACTCAGTGGGGAGGAATGCCATAGAGACCACCTTCCAAAGCAGACATTTTCTCCAGGGGTCTCTATCATCTGGGAATCAGCTGGAATTCTGGGAGATCTTCAGGTCCCACCTGGAGCTTGGCAACCACAGCTTTACAGACATAATTAATCTCTGTTTGAGGCATAAAAGTAAACAAACCTGCCATGACATTTGCACACCGATACAAAAGCCCGTTTGTGATCCTAGAGACCCAGTCAGCAAATTTGTACGCTCTTCTGTCCAGCGTGAGCAGACCTGTTTCCAGTTTCCACAAATCGGCCATGATTTGGAAAACCATTCTGCACACGCCCTTGAAAATGTATTAGACGCAATCCCCCACTCTCAAAAAAACCTGACAAAAATACAGTGTGAGACGGCCGGGGCTCACAAAAGGTGTCCGTGGGAAAGTCCAGGGACTGTGGAGAGGCGCGAAAAACATTTTTAAAGAGCTCGCACAGCAAGTGAAGACGTTATCAAAACATTTTCATCAAAGAATCTCTATAATAGCATGCAAATAAACCCCCCCCCACCCCCCCCCCCCCCCACCCCCCCCCCCCCCCCCCCCCCCCCCCCACCACCCGCCCCCCCCCCCCCACTCCACCCACCCCTCCCTCCCCCCCCCCACCCACACCCCCCCCCCCCCACGCCCCCACCCCCCCCCCCCCCACCCCCCCCGCCCCCCCCCCCCCCCCCCGCCCCACCCACCCCCGCCCCCACCACCCCCCCCCCCCACCCCCCCCCACCCCACCCCCCCCCCCCCCCACCCCCCCCCCCCCCCACCCCCCCCCCCCCCCACCCCCCCCCCCCCCCACCCCCCCCCCCCCCCACCCCCCCCCCCCCCCACCCCCCCCCCCCCCCACCCCCCCCCCCCCCCACCCCCCCCCCCCCCCACCCCCCCCCCCCCCCACCCCCCCCCCCCCCCACCCCCCCCCCCCCCCACCCCCCCCCCCCCCCACCCCCCCCCCCCCCCACCCCCCCCCCCCCCCACCCCCCCCCCCCCCCACCCCCCCCCCCCCCCACCCCCCCCCCCCCCCACCCCCCCCCCCCCCCACCCCCCCCCCCCCCCACCCCCCCCCCCCCCCACCCCCCCCCCCCCCCACCCCCCCCCCCCCCCACCCCCCCCCCCCCCCACCCCCCCCCCCCCCCACCCCCCCCCCCCCCCACCCCCCCCCCCCCCCACCCCCCCCCCCCCCCACCCCCCCCCCCCCCCACCCCCCCCCCCCCCCACCCCCCCCCCCCCCCACCCCCCCCCCCCCCCACCCCCCCCCCCCCCCACCCCCCCCCCCCCCCACCCCCCCCCCCCCCCACCCCCCCCCCCCCCCACCCCCCCCCCCCCCCACCCCCCCCCCCCCCCACCCCCCCCCCCCCCCACCCCCCCCCCCCCCCACCCCCCCCCCCCCCCACCCCCCCCCCCCCCCACCCCCCCCCCCCCCCACCCCCCCCCCCCCCCACCCCCCCCCCCCCCCACCCCCCCCCCCCCCCACCCCCCCCCCCCCCCACCCCCCCCCCCCCCCACCCCCCCCCCCCCCCACCCCCCCCCCCCCCCACCCCCCCCCCCCCCCACCCCCCCCCCCCCCCACCCCCCCCCCCCCCCACCCCCCCCCCCCCCCACCCCCCCCCCCCCCCACCCCCCCCCCCCCCCACCCCCCCCCCCCCCCACCCCCCCCCCCCCCCACCCCCCCCCCCCCCCACCCCCCCCCCCCCCCACCCCCCCCCCCCCCCACCCCCCCCCCCCCCCACCCCCCCCCCCCCCCACCCCCCCCCCCCCCCACCCCCCCCCCCCCCCACCCCCCCCCCCCCCCACCCCCCCCCCCCCCCACCCCCCCCCCCCCCCACCCCCCCCCCCCCCCACCCCCCCCCCCCCCCACCCCCCCCCCCCCCCACCCCCCCCCCCCCCCACCCCCCCCCCCCCCCACCCCCCCCCCCCCCCACCCCCCCCCCCCCCCACCCCCCCCCCCCCCCACCCCCCCCCCCCCCCACCCCCCCCCCCCCCCACCCCCCCCCCCCCCCACCCCCCCCCCCCCCCACCCCCCCCCCCCCCCACCCCCCCCCCCCCCCACCCCCCCCCCCCCCCACCCCCCCCCCCCCCCACCCCCCCCCCCCCCCACCCCCCCCCCCCCCCACCCCCCCCCCCCCCCACCCCCCCCCCCCCCCACCCCCCCCCCCCCCCACCCCCCCCCCCCCCCACCCCCCCCCCCCCCCACCCCCCCCCCCCCCCACCCCCCCCCCCCCCCACCCCCCCCCCCCCCCACCCCCCCCCCCCCCCACCCCCCCCCCCCCCCACCCCCCCCCCCCCCCACCCCCCCCCCCCCCCACCCCCCCCCCCCCCCACCCCCCCCCCCCCCCACCCCCCCCCCCCCCCACCCCCCCCCCCCCCCACCCCCCCCCCCCCCCACCCCCCCCCCCCCCCACCCCCCCCCCCCCCCACCCCCCCCCCCCCCCACCCCCCCCCCCCCCCACCCCCCCCCCCCCCCACCCCCCCCCCCCCCCACCCCCCCCCCCCCCCACCCCCCCCCCCCCCCACCCCCCCCCCCCCCCACCCCCCCCCCCCCCCACCCCCCCCCCCCCCCACCCCCCCCCCCCCCCACCCCCCCCCCCCCCCACCCCCCCCCCCCCCCACCCCCCCCCCCCCCCACCCCCCCCCCCCCCCACCCCCCCCCCCCCCCACCCCCCCCCCCCCCCACCCCCCCCCCCCCCCACCCCCCCCCCCCCCCACCCCCCCCCCCCCCCACCCCCCCCCCCCCCCACCCCCCCCCCCCCCCACCCCCCCCCCCCCCCACCCCCCCCCCCCCCCACCCCCCCCCCCCCCCACCCCCCCCCCCCCCCACCCCCCCCCCCCCCCACCCCCCCCCCCCCCCACCCCCCCCCCCCCCCACCCCCCCCCCCCCCCACCCCCCCCCCCCCCCACCCCCCCCCCCCCCCACCCCCCCCCCCCCCCACCCCCCCCCCCCCCCACCCCCCCCCCCCCCCACCCCCCCCCCCCCCCACCCCCCCCCCCCCCCACCCCCCCCCCCCCCCACCCCCCCCCCCCCCCACCCCCCCCCCCCCCCACCCCCCCCCCCCCCCACCCCCCCCCCCCCCCACCCCCCCCCCCCCCCACCCCCCCCCCCCCCCACCCCCCCCCCCCCCCACCCCCCCCCCCCCCCACCCCCCCCCCCCCCCACCCCCCCCCCCCCCCACCCCCCCCCCCCCCCACCCCCCCCCCCCCCCACCCCCCCCCCCCCCCCCCCCCCCCCCCCCCCACCCCCCGTCCCCCCCCCACCCCCCCCCCCCCACCCCCACCCCCCCCCCCCCCCACCCCCCCACGCCCCCAAACACCCCCCACCCCCCACCCCCCCACCCCCCCCACACCCCCCGCCCCCCACATCCCCCCTCCCCCCCCCACCCCACCCGCCCCCCCCCCCCCCCCGCCCCCCCACCCCCGCACCCCCCAACCCCCCCCCCCCCCCACCCCCCCCCCCCCCCAACACCCCCCCCCCCCAACCCCCCTTCCCCCCAACCCCCCCCCCCCCACCCCCTCCCATCCCACCACCCCCCCCCCCCCCATCACATGGGGGGCCAATTTTGCGCCCCCCATGTGACCAGAAGAGTGGAGCCCGGGGACAAGGGGTACCCCTTGTCCCTAGGTAGATACGCCACTGCATGTTCCCCTGCGCGACTTTGCAGAGCAGTGAGAACAGAAACGAAGTACCATAGTGGCCACGCCAGGGCATCACTTCCACTTACGCACCTGGAAGTGATGTCCCCGTTATGGAGCAACATCATTTCTAGGTACATCATTGGAAATGATATTGCAGCACATTGTGCTATCCTGACCCTCTAAAAGCACTCAGGGGTTTCCAGAACCACATCTAGCAACCCTAATTAAAAGGGATGGCGGGGGGCAGCCTCCAGGCTCCAAGTTGGGTTGCCAACTGCCAGGTGGGGTCTGGAGATGTCCCCGATTTACAATCCATCTCCAGGCAAAACAGATCAATCTGCTTAGAGAAAATGGCTGCTTTAGAAGGGGGGCCTCTCCGGCATTGCACAGGCCCCTCCCCTCCCTAAGCTCCACCCTCCATAGGTCCACCCCTAAATCTGCAGGAATTTCCCAAATTAGATTTGGCAGTGCTAACCACTATGCCCCATTCCCCTGTTCACCACAGGCAGGACTGACCAGAGTTTCCCCATCAAAAGGACCCAAGTTAAATTGCTCTAAGATGTGTACACTTATGCAGGTGGCTCCCTGGGGGGAAAGAGGCCCTAGGATGCCACTATCTGGACCTACGGGCTTCATAGAGAAGCTCTGGCCCAGGGAACAGCGAGGATGTTTCCCAGATGGTCCGCTGGCTACGCTCTCTCTTCCTGTTCATCCCAAACTTTTCCGATGGTCCCTAGAGACCCCAGTTTCCCGCCGTCTCCCCAGCGCTCTCACTTTTCCTTATGCAACCTGCCCATTGTGCGATGTGTCAGTTTGTGCAGCACTGTCAAACACATTGGCCTGTCCAAGCCGAACGGGCCTCGTGAAAAGCTCAGCGGGGCCCCGCGCACTATGCCACTAATTAGGGCCTGCAGCAGAGGGTTCCCATACACACCTGCAAGGTCATGTGACTCGAGGGGGGCCCCCAAGAATGACCGCTCCACCCAAGCGTGAACCAAACTGAGCCAGACTGCACACACACACACACACACACACACACACTGATGGTCACAGTTCCTGGCAGACAAAATGCTCTTGGCCCTTTTGCTGGGGGGGGGGGAGGGAGACCCCCACCACAGCACCTGGCTATAAGGAAATTCCCAGTTGACCCTTCTGGAAATTCGACCTTGAACTGTCTTGATAGCTGAAGAAGCTTTGCTATTCCTGCTAAAGGGCGGCGGACAGTTAGGCGTAAACAAAAGGTAGCGATCTGGGTAGAGCTTTGCTATACTCCCAACAAAAATACACGCTACGGGGGGTCCCGGTGCTTTATCGGTCACAGACCAGGAAAGAGATTTGGGCGTCTTAGTGGATAGTTCCATGGGAATGTCAACTCAGTGCATGGCAGCTGTGAAAAAGGCAAACTCTATGCTGGGGATAATTAGGAAAGGAGTTGATAATAAAACTGCAAGGATTGTCTGCAAGGCGACCAGAACTGAACACAGTACTCAGAGATGCGGTCGCTGCATGCGCGCGCAGATGCAATACTGTGTTCAGTTCTGGTCGCCACATCTCAAAAAGGATATTGAGAAGAGATAGAGAAAAGAGGTGCAGAGAAGGGCAACGAGGATGATTGAGGGGACTGGAGCACCTTCCCTATGAGGGGAGAGGAAGGCTGCAGCGTTTGGGACTCTTTAGTTTGGAGAGGAGACGTCTGAGGGGGGATATGATTGAAGTCTATAAAATTATGCATGGGGTAGAAAATGTTGACAGAGAGAAATTTCTCTCTCTTTCTCACAATACTAGAACCAGGGGGCATCCATTGAAAATGCTGGGGGGAAGAATTAGGACTAATAAAAGGAAACACTTCTTCGCGCAACGTGTGATTGGTGTTTGGAATATGCTGCCACAGGAGGTGGTGGTGGCCACTAACCTGAATAGCTTTAAAGGGGGCTTGGACAGATTTATGAAGTCGATCTCTGGCTACCAATCTTGATCCTCCTTGATCTGAGATTGCAAATGCCTTAGCAGACCGGGTGCTCAGGAGCAGCAGCAGCAGAAGGCCATTGCTTTCACCTCCTGCACATGAGCTCCCAAAGGCACCTGGTGGGCCACTGCGAGTAGCAGAGAGCTGGACTAGATGGACTCTGGTCTGATCCAGCAGGCTAGTTCTTATGTTCTTATGTTCTTATCTGCAATACCAGATAATACAAGGTCACTCCTGGAGGATGGCAACCGTAGATTAAAGTCCCTGATCTTTCACCACCAGGTCCACCAGGAAACTCACCTGCACAAGCTGCAATGTCATGAGTGAAAGCTGTAAGAGAGGTACGTTGCCTCATATGGGATGCCTTGATTCACGGATCATCCCCAGCTACGCGGCCCTGAGGACTAGAATACTGCCTTGAAAAGCAAACCAGCTTTCCAGTACCTGGAAGGCTCAGCCATTTAGAGCCCTTACACATGAGAAGTAACATGTGGATCTCTGCCCTAAGAGTCCACTGCCCTTCACGTCCTGTGGGTCTCCCAGTGGTTGATTCCACACAGCACATATATAACGGATTGCGGTCAATATAAAGGAACCTGTTTCTCTTTTTCCCCGTTCACATGTGCGCTCTTCACCTGTTCAGACAGTGATTGGGGCCCACGGAAACAATCCAGATCGCTTTTACGCCTTTGCACAGGGATGCTTCTCTCTTTTTTGAAATTTCCCACCACACATGCGTCGCTGCACAGGCAGACAGAAACGAACCCCCACAGCCATGCCAGCTGTCCCACAATCCGATCACCTGCACCTGTATAGCTGTGCATGTACAACACAGAGCAGAAAAAAGAAAAGAAAACTGGACCTCCCTGCAATGGCGGAGCGGCATTGAGCGTGTACTTTATAGATGGAGTCACACTTCGCTACCATGGGGAGGAACAATTCCTTAACTCGGGGTAATGTATTTGTTAAAGAGGCTCTCATGGCTACGGATTCCAACTGGGTTGTTGCTGGGTTTTCCAGGTAATGTGCGTGAAGCCGTGGTCTGCTTGGGGGGCTTTATACACCGTCGGGCGCTCAGAGAATCTGCCCACAACATGATGGGCAACCTGCACAGAATGGTGTGGGGTGGGATTCTCCTCGACAGTGGACAGTGTGGAACCTAAAGTAGGCTGACCAGACGTCCCGCTTTTGGCGGGACAGTCCCACCTTCAAACAATTTGTCCCGCGTTCCGCGGGTTATTTCAATTGTCCCGATTTTTGGAAGGCTGGGGCACAAGGCAGTGCGGCAGCCTCCTGTGCGAACGCGGCCACAGGAGCACAACTTTCTGGGGCGCTGCTGTTTCCCGCCCGGTCACAGGGCAGGAAACGGGAGCGCCCCAAGAAGGGCTCGTGGCGCTCTTATGGCGCAAGCTGCGATGCGCTGGCATGGCCGCCCCATCCTACCTAATTCCACCTCGTCCCCGTTCACAACTGACTATATCTGGTCACCTTAACCTAAAGTGAACAGGTGGAAGGGAGAGAAATAAAGCGTCTCCCGCCTGTTGAGTTTGAGCGAGAGCACCTCCCACCTGGGATTGTGCAAAAGAATAACTGGTTTAGCGATTTTTGAAAATCCCGGGTCGAGGGGAATAAAACAGGCCAAACTCACTTTGGGAACAGGACCAGGGGTGGGATTCAGCGTGTTCGCACCACTTCAGCAGAACCGGTTGTTAAAATGGTGCTTGTAAACAACCAGTTGTTACATTATTTGAATCCCACCACCGGAACCGGTTGTTAAATTATTTGAATCCCACCACTGGAACCGGCTGTTAGATTATCTGAATCCCAATACTGAACGGGACCTGTGCCAAACCCTGACCCCACCCGTCACAAACAGTTACATAACATCCTACACCCATCACATTTGGCCTATGTGGAATCCACCACTGAAAAGGGGGCTTCTTCTCACTGCTGCTTCCCGAGGGCTCTCAAAAACCGAATCTCTTCTGCTTCGTGGCCATTTGGCCTGCAATCCCCCGGAGCCCCGTCTAAAAGTCTGCAGATCCATTAATGTGCCAGAAGCTCTTCTCGCCTTTGGGTGTCTGGCTTGGACCAGCTTAGGTAATATCAAGGAAGCAGCAGAACCCGACTGGCTGAGCTGGGAGGGGCAGAGGCCAAGAGGTCTCTTTTCTCCAAGAGGGAGCAGCAGTGGCATAGGAGGTTCAGAGCTCGTGTATCTAATCTGGAGGAACCGGGTTCGATTCCCAGCTCTGCCGCCTGAGCTGTGGAGGCTTATCTGGGGAATTCAGATTACCCTGTACACTCCCACACACACCAGCTGGGTGACCTTGGGCTAGTCACAGCTTCTCGGAGCTCTCTCAGCCCCACCCACCTCACAGGGTGTTTGTTGCGAGGGGGGAAGGGCAAGGAGATTGTAAGCCCCTTTGAGTCTCCTACAGGAGAGAAAGGGGGGATATAAATCCAAACTACTACTCCTCGTCCTCGTCCTCGTCCTCGTCCTCCATCTTCATCTTCATCTTCATCTTCATCATGTTGGGAGGCCCAGAGGAGGGGACTCAGCAGAGCTGCTGCCTCAGGCCCAGAGGCGTCTTCCTGATGCTACAGTCGACCAGACCACTGCTCCTCACCTGAACAAAACCCCTGTTAAACAGCTCCAGAGGTAAAGGCCATTTAAAATCATTACACGTGAGAAGTTACACCTGGGTCTCTGTCTGCTTCCGAGGCTTGTCTGCCTGATGCCAGCTCTTCCTGTTTCCAGCACCCAGTGCGTTGGGAGTAGAAAGTTCCGGTATCTGCAAGGGGTTAGCAAGAAATTTGCTTCTACAGCATTGGTTTCAAGGACAGTTTGATGAACTGCCAGTATATTTACTGGCAAGGGTCCATGATCCTAGCTTGCTTGCACAATTGTTTGCAGATCAATGGTTTGTCGCAAGGAAGAATTTACTAGTCTGGTAATTCAGGTAGAAATGGTAGGGGATAACAGAACGGTTGGTGTCTTTTCCTGTTGGGTTTGTGTTGACTGCCTGCAGCCTGGAGGGAAAACGGATCCTTTCGCTTGCTCTCAGCAGCTCTGCCGTGCCAGCTTCACTCATCTGCCAACCTACAAATGGGCAAAGCCAACAACTGCCCCTATACGGGCCTTCTCTGTCGTGGCCTCCACCTTGTGGGACGGCCTGTCAGAGGAGGTCAGGAAGGGTCCCGTTCTCCTGGCTTTCCCGATACTACGCAGAACCAAATTATTCAGGATGACATTTCTAGAAAGGTAGGAGGGCCCCATTATAACACAATTTATTTTATTGATTGATTGATTATATTTATAGACCGCCTCACCCCCCAAAGGGCTCGAGGCGGTTCACAAGTTCGGCAATGACCAGCGCCGCAATATATAACCATAAAAGAACCCCATTAAACAAGATGCATCTGCAATTACATTAAAATGAATCAAACAAAATAAAACAGCAGAATATCAATCAAAGAACAGCGCCTGGTCAGAAAAAGGCCGGGAGGGGGAAGGGCAGGACCGAAACAGAATCACGGCCCTGCCAGAATAGAAATGGCAACCTCATTGGGTTGGAAGGACGCTTGGAAGGACGCTTTAATGAAGGGAACAGGACTATGGACTATGCCACTGTGTATGGGATGCATTATCTGTTTGCAGTATGAATTATCCTATGCTTACTCCTTTCTTTTTGCACTTACATAGGATCGTTTTTGGCACCGTGGAACTCTCTCTTACTTCATGCGTTCTTTTTTTTAAGGTTGCTGTAAACCTATTCCTGTTGCAATGCCCCTTGTATGTTTCTTCCTACTGACTGTATGGATTTCCTCTTTGCAGTCCATCTTGAGTGTCAGTGAGAAATTTAGACTATAAATAACATAGTAAATAAATAAAGCAGCATCCAAGCAGGGATAGGAATGTGGGTGCGCTACCTGGCCAGGTTGGATAGCAGTGGGTGAGGCAAGCTTGAACTCAAAAGCTTCTGCCCTGAACATCTTGGTAGTTTCTAAGGTGCTCCTGGACTCAACTCTGACAGAGAATGGGCTTTCCTGTCACCACTCACGTGTGATGCAGCAGCCAAGAAAGCCAATGCGATTTTGGGCTGTATCAATAGGAATATAGTGTCAAGATTGAGGGATGTAATTGTACCTCTCTATTCAGCATTGGTTTGACCTCACCTGGAATATTGCGTACAGTTCTGGGAAATTCGGGAAGGATATTGACAAGCTGGAACAGGTCCAGAGGAGGGCAACCAAAATGGTCAAAGGTCTGGAATCCAGGCCCTATGAGGAGAGGTTTAGGGAGCTGGGGATGTTAAGTTTGGTGAAAAGAAGGCTACGAGGTGACATGATAGCCATGTTTAGATACTTGAAGGGATGTCATGTTGGTGAGGCAGCAAGAGTCTGCTGCTTCAGAGACTAGGACCAGGAGTCATGGGTTTTCCTAAACATTAGGAAAAACTTCCTGACCATCAGGGCTAGTGGAATGCACCACCTCTGAGAGTGTTGGAGTCTCCTTCTTTGGAGGTTTTTAAAGAGAGGTTGGATGGCCACCTGTCAGGAGTGGTTTGTGTGTTCCTGCATTGCAGGGGGTTGGACTTGATGGCCCTTGGGGGCCCCTTCCAACTCAATGATTCTATACTCCTTTTACTGGGAGACACTGCAAGGGATTGATCCAGGGTCAAGCAGGCATTCTACCTCTGGGCTAAAAAACCCTTCCCCACAGTTGAGGCTGTGACCTCTATAGGGCTGGTGATTTATGTTTTTCAGTAAAAATCAATAAACTTTTAAAAATGGAATATGCCCATGATCATAGAGGTCTACTAAAATGTTTGGAATGGATGGGTTTTCCCCGGAATGCCAAATAATTTTTCAGTGACGCTGGACTAGGGTGGGTGGAATATGGAATGGGAGGTTCCGTCCACTCCTGGATAGTTCTTCTGGGGCCTCTGGAAGCACCCCATTCCACACCTGGCCTTTCTGCCTCTGCGGCTACTTTGCAGCGGTGTGAAACACGGCCCTTTAGGAGTGGGACAGCAATTGGAACGACAGATTCTGACACAGTGAGTAACCCTCTGACCCTGCCATGCCTGGGCGCATTAAGGACGGTGTGTGCCTTCACACTGGGCGGAGGAGGGGTCTTAGAGGTTAGGAGGATTGGGGTGGGGGCTGGAGAAGACAGAGGGATGGGAAGGCTTAGTTGATAGTTCCATGGGAATGTCAACTCAATGCACGGCAGCTGTGAAAAAGGCAAACTCTATGCTGGGGATAATTAGGAAAGGAGTTGATAATAAAACTGCAAAGATTGTCATGCCCTTATATAAAGCAGTGGTGCGACAGCACTTGGAGTACTGTGTCCAGTTCTGGTCGCCGCATCTCAAAAAGGATATCGAAGAGATAGAAAAAGTGCAGAGAAGGGCAACGAGGATGATTGAGGGACTGGAGCACCTTCCCTATGAGGAGAGGCTGCAGCGTTTGGGACTCTTTAGTTTGGAGAGGAGACGGCTGAGGGGGGATATGATTGAAGTCTATAAAATTATGCATGGGGTAGAAAATGTTGACAGAGAGAAATTCTTCTCTCTTTCTCACAATACTAGAACCAGGGGGCATCCATTGAAAATGCTGGGGGGAAGAATTAGGACTAATAAAAGGAAACACTTCTTAAATAGCGCAAGAACGTGTGATTGGTGGGTTTGGACATAAAGCCACAGGAGGTGGGTGATGGCCTACTCTATCCTGGATAGCTTTTAAAAGGGGAGCTTTGGATAGGATTTCTATGGAGGGAGAGAAGCTCGATCTCTGGCTACCAATCTTGATCCTCCTTGATCTCAGATTGCAAATGCCTTAGCAGACCAGGTGCTCAGGAGCGGCAGCAGCAGAAGGCCATTGCTTTCACATCCTGCATGTGAGCTCCCCAAGGCATCTGGTGGGCCACTGCGAGTAGCAGAGTGCTGGACTAGATGGACTCTGGTCTGATCCAGCAGGCTAGTTCTTATGTTCTTATGTTCTTAAGGCTTCTGTAGCTAAGCGGGATGTGACATGGTGGTGCTGCTTCCAAGGAGAAAGCTCTCCCCCCTTCTCTCTCCTCCTTTTTATTTTACATCCTGCCAATCCGTCCTTCTCTGTTAAGCCTGCCAACCCCAGGCTGGGAAATGTCTAGAGGTTTGGGGGTGGGGGCCTGAGGAGGTGGAGCTTGGGAGGAGAGAGATCTCAGCATCAACGTGAGACCAGAGAATTCACCTCCAAAGCGGCCTCTTTCTCCAGGGGAGCTGACCTCTGGCATGTGCAGATCACTTGTGACCACAGGAAGTCTCCAGCCCACAACTGGAGTTTGGTAACCTGGCCATGACCCCTCAGCTTTCTTCTGGGCCTTTTGCCAGGACCTTTCCTAGGCTGGGAAGAGCTTCTCCCGGTTCTGCAAAGAAGCCTCCTCCACCTCTTCCAGCAAGTCCTGACTCCATAACGTCATCTTTGACCAAGGGGTCTGCAGCCAATGAGGCTTTCAAGTGTAAATCTTCAGGCAGGAGGAAAAGAGAAGGCCTCGTTGTCGGAAGAGGGGCGAATCCTTCGATTAGGTGCCCGAGATTCTTCTGCATGAATACGAAAGCCCTCAGCCTTCCCCCCACCCCCCTCAGCTGATGGGGCACGGCTCTCACCTCTTTCCTTCCAAGCGTAAAGATGCCTCGTATTGAATCATAACATCAACGTATCTAGAACAGCCAGATTTAAGTACAGAGATGCCTTAAAGACCAGCAAGATTTGAGGAGGGGGGTGGGGGTGGGTGGGATGAGCTTTTGCGTTTCAAAGCTCATTTTGCCAGACACAAGTAGGAATGGAGATTCAAATGTTTCTGGTCAGTATGGTTGTAGTGAGCCTGAGCTGTTCAATAACAAGACTCCGTATTCAGTTGATTTCTTTATTATGAAATAGCATCAGGAATGAGCATTTAGACTTCTGTTGCCAGAGCAAAGCATAAGCAGCAATGTGGCCTCCATTATACCCCACATCAGACAACCCACCCCCCGCCTCCAAAATGGCCCAAATCCTCCTAGCAGTAAACAAATGCTCTCCCCCACCCCCTCCAATCACCTTCTCGGACACAGGTACACACATCAATCAGCCCAGTTCACTTGGTTTGTTTAACAGCAGAAAAATACCTGTTCTTGCACAGACTGTGTTGCAGTTAATAATAAACCCAGACAGCAGCCTGGTGGTAGAGCAGGTCTGCTTCAGTCTGAAGCTGCTGTGGCCAGACCTGAAACTGGGAGAGTCAAAGGAGGCCTTCTCAGAGATCACCTTCAAGAAGGTCATTGGGGTGTTTCCCCAGGGAAGAGGACGTGTGAGTCTAAAGATTTGCTAGTCTGTCCTAATCAGTTTTGCCAAGCAAGGGAGGAGGAAGAAGAAGAAGAAAGAAGAAGAAGAAGAAGAAGAAGAAGAAGAAGAAGAAGAAGAAGAAGAAGAAGAAGAAGAAGAAGAAGAAGAAGAAGAAGAAGAAGAAGAAGAAGAAGAAGAAGAAGAAGAAGAAGAAGAAGAAGAAGAAGAAGAAGAAGAAGAAGAAGAAGAGATGGAAAAGGAGGATTTATACCCCACCTTTCTCCCCATAAGGAGACTCAAGGGGGCTAAGAAAGCTCCTTTCCCTTTCTCTCCCCACAACAGATACCTTGTGTGGTATGTGGGGCTGAGAGAGTTCTGAGAAAACTGGGACTAGCCCACGGTCAGCCCAAGGAATGTAGGAGTGGGGAAACACAACTGGTACACCAGATAAGCCTCCACCACTCAGGTGGAAGAGTGGAGCATCAAACCCGGTTCTCCAGATGAAAGCGACCTGCTCTTAACACTGGACCACCACTGCTTGGGAGACGTGCATTTCCTTTGGGCGCAAGAAACTGCAGGTAAATGATGATGATGATGATGATGATGATGATGATGATGATGATGATGATGATGATGATGATGATGATGATGATGATGATGATGATGATGATGATAAATCCTCCAAACGGACCCATCATTATGCAGGCAGGTCTAATTCAATAAACATGCGCCTGAAGTTCACATGAAGTAAGCTGCAGAAGTATTGCCCACTCAGACTGGCAGGCGCTTTCCAGGGTCTCAAGCAGAGGTTTTTCTCATCAGCTGTTGCCTGGTTCTTTTAAACTGGAGATGTCAGGGCTTGGACCTGGGACCTTTCATATGTGAAGCAGATGTTGTACAACTGAGCCATGGCCCCTCCATGCACATCTGGACATGCATCTGGAGAGGCTACGTGCTGTTCTTGGAGAAACCTAAAAGTGCAGCTTAATTGGTGCTCTTGGAACTGATTGTATACATCTCCACTGTGGCCAATGTACTTTAGAAGAATAAGAAGAGTTGGATTTATATCCCCCCCACCTTTCTCTCTTGTAAGGAGACTCAAAGGGTCTTACAATCTCCTTTCCCTCCCCGCCACAACAAACACCCTGTGAAGTGGGGGGGGGGGGATGAGAGAGCTCCACAGAACTGTGACTAGCCCAAGGTCACCCAACTGACAAGCTAATCTGGTTCCCCAGATAAGCCTCCACATCTCAACTGGCAGAGCGGGGAATCAAACCCGGTTCCCCAGATTAGCGTGCACCTGCTCTTAACCACTACAGGAGCAGCAGTGGCGTAGGAGGTTAAGAGCTCGTGTATCTAATCTGGAGGAACCGGGTTTGATTCTCCGCTCTGCCACTTGAGCTGTGGAGGCTTATTTGGGGAATTCAGATTAGCCTGGGCACTCCCACACACGCCAGCTGGGTGACCTTGGGCTAGTCACAGCTCTTCTGAGCTCTCTTGGCCCCACCCACCTCACAGGGTGTTTGTTGTGAGGGGGGAAGGGCAAGGAGATTGTTAGCCCCTTTGAGTCTCCTACAGGAGAGAAAGGGGGGATATAAATCCAAATTTCTTCTTCTTCTTCTACACCACGCTGGCATGCGATGCACATGTGTGAAGACCCTGCGACCACATGTGTGCATGCACGGTCAGGTTATCAGCAGCTAACCCAAACCAGCAGTGAATCAAAAGCCTATTAAGGTTGTAGAGAGAGCAGAACTTGGCCAGACTGTCCCTTCTAGCCGTGGCACCACGCGACAGGGAGAAGCCACAGCTGCAAGAATCTGTCCCTTCCTCAGAACTGTGGGTCTGGAGCTGAGACAATCGGGCTCTATTCACATCATGATCTGGGCTCTGTAGGTAGGGATGCCAACTCTGGATTGGGAAACATTATCTCATATAAATAAACAATAACCAACCTCACAAAATACAAAAAAAAAAAAGCAAAATCACAAAACAACATATCCTTGGCCGGTTCTGAATCTGATGATCCGCATACTCAAGACTGTGAGACACTAAGAGAACATAAGAACATAAGAACAAGCCAGCTGGATCAGACCAGAGTCCATCTAGTCCAGCTCTCTGCTACTCGCAGTGGCCCACCAGGTGCCTTTGGGAGCTCACATGCAGGATGTGAAAGCAATGGCCTTCTGTGGCTGTTGCTCCGGATCACCTGGTCTGTTAAGGCATTTGCAATCTCAGATCAAAGAGGATCAAGATTGGTAGCCATAAATCGACTTTTCCTCCTTAATCTGTCCAAGCCACTTTTAAAAAGCTATCCAAAGTTAGTGGCCATCACCTCACCCTCCTGTGGCAGCATTATTCCAAAACACCAATCACAATGCGTTAGCGTGAAGAAGTGTTTCCCTTTTATTACGTCCTAATTCTCCCCAGGCGATTTCCAATGAACGCCCCCTGGTTCTAGTATTGTGAGAGAGAGAGAAAAATTTCTCTCTGCCCACATTTTCGATCCCATGCATAATTTTATAGACTTCAATCAATCATATCCCCCCTCAGCTGTCTCCTCTCCAAACTAAAGAGTCCCAAACGCTGCAGCCTCTCCTCATAAGGACGGTGCTCCAGTCCCTCAATCATCCTCGTTGCCCTTCTCTGCACTTTTTCTATCTCTTCGATATCCTTTTTGAGATGCGGCGACCAGAACTGAACACAGGACTCCAAGTGCGGTCGCACCACGGCTTTATATAAGGGCATGACAATCTTTGCAATCTTCACTCCTGCCCCTTGGCTTGTAGAAATGCAGAGACATAGAGCTGGAAGGGACTTCAGGGGGTCATCTAGTCCACCCCCTGCACAACACAGGAAATCTACAACCACCTCCCCGCTACTCCCCCAGAGACCCCTGACCTATGCCTCAAGGAAGACAAGCCCCTCCCCCAGTATCCTGTGCCTAAAGGTTTACTCCACTGGCCACACTGCAGGATTGGAACACCTCTGAATTTGAAAAAGGATTGGTCACACAACACAATCAACAGCTGCTTGTTCTGCTGGTGCTCCCGTGTGGTTGGGCTAACCCAGAAGAGTAAGAGGTTCCCACCGAAAAAGGAACCACCCCAAGCAAAAGCCAAGCGGGTTGAAGGTGGAGAAGCCACAGTGCCGGATGGCACACCCTTGATATTCCCGTGGCCCCGTTTGGCCCAAAGTGTCCAGCAATCGGGAGCAACCCTGAGGGGTTTGGGACCAAACCTGAGAGAGAAAGCATAGTCAGGAAGGGGGGGGGGGAGCTTTAGCACTGAGGACTAGGAGCCTGACCTTGAGAATCAAATGTGTATATTTAAAATATCCATGCCCTACCTTGGGCACTTGAGACTGAGAAAGTCTGGAAACATTTAAAGCTTGATTCTTCTGTTTAAAAGGTAACATCCTGCTAAAGGACGCAGAGTTAGGGCAGCTGATACACACGCTGGTGCCGATTCCTTGGGCAGAGAGAAAAGCAACCCCAAAATACTCACTCAGCCTTGGGTGTGTAAGATAGTTCCTAGTGACTGCTTGCGTGTGCTCGTGTACCCCAGCGAGAGTCCCTGGGAGACCTCCGCCACTCATTTCCACTTTGGTAGCCATGTCCTTTTCAAGAGCCTCGGGGACACAGGAAGACAGTGAGAGCCCAGTCCCCTCCGGAGTTTTTATACCTGATCCCAATGTCACACTTTGCCCCACCTCGCCTGTGTTTTGCCTGCACACAAGGGAATGTGTTGTCTGTAAACAGCCAATTGGCTGCAGTTTTTAGCAGCTAATGTGGCAAGATCTAGCGTAGCCTGATCTGGCTTCTCTCTGAACCCAGGAATTTGTTCCCACCTTCCGTTCAGCTTCAGCTGCTCTTCTGCTCTTCTTTTGAAGAAATGTCAGAGTCACTCCACGTAGCTGTGAGAGGAGGAGGAGGAGGAGAAGACTCAAAGGGGCTTACAATCTCCTTTCCCTTCCCTCCCCCCACAACAAACACCCTGTGAGATAGGTGGGGCTGAGAGAGCTCCGAAGAACTGTGACTAGCCCAAGGTCACCCAGCTGGCATGCATTGGAGTGCACAGGCTAATCTGGTTCACCAAATAAGCCTCCACAGTTCAAGTGGCAGAGCGGGGAATGAAACCCGGTTCTCCTGATTAGAGTGCACCTGCTCTTAACCACTATGCCACTGCTGCTCATGAGAGCAGAGAGAGAGGAAGAGGCTGCCTTCAAAAAGGCTGCTCAGGTCGGTGGTTTTTGCTCCAGAAGATCAGAAAAAACAGACATCTGGGTCATGCCTGAGTCTGCTGCCTGCTGAGTCATGACTTTTGGTCCATCAGGGTCAGTATTGCCTACTCAGGCTGGCAGCTGCTGTCCAGGAGCTCAAGCAGAGGTCTTTCGCATCACCTACAACCTGATCCTTTTAATTGCAGGTGCTGGGGATCGAACCTGGGGCCTTCAGGGTGCCAAGCAGGCGGTCTTCCATGGAGCCACAGCCTCACCTGAAGGGCAGGGGTAGGAAAGGACTTCTCCACCATCGGTGGCCATGAGACAGCTTTAACAGAGCTTCGGCAAAGACACGCATTTTCCAAAGGCTATTAATCATGACAACCGAATAGAGCCCCCAAGAAAACGTGCTCCCCCCTGTATTTTTCTCTCCCATTTGAATGGGGCCACTTGGCATACTACCTGTATTCCTTAATAAACCCTGTTCAAAGGAGAGCCATAATGCTCGCCAGGTTTAATGTTATGCCTTCTGCCTTGTTACATGGCAGATTTAATAAGCAAGAAAAGGCTAAAAGATTGTGCCCGTATGCTAACGATGCAGCCGGCTCAGTTGGATCTCATGGCCCACCTCAATTCACTTCACTGTCTCAGATTCAAGGAAATCAGATCCAAGTATGTGAATCTCACTCCTTTACATTTACCCCATCTCCCCGATTTAATTAGATTACACTACTTGTTGGACAACCCTGATCCTTCTCTCTGTATGATAGTGGCAGACTTTCTCCTGGAAATTACTAAATGCCAGTAGATTTCCTTCGTCCTGACATGTATATCCTGTATTGTATATGCTCTTTAATCTGTTTTTATTATTGTTGTACTGCTGTCTATGCCAATAAAGGCTTGCTTACAATAGAGCCCCCTTGTTCAGGGGCAGCAAACTTCTGAATGCCAATTGGTGGCAAGGCTGTTGTCCTTCTGATGTGATTCCAGCTTCCTGGAAACACCTGGCTGGACATTGTTTTAGGGATGGGACTCTGCTGGAGACAGATTGCTGGGGCTTGGGTCTGATCCAGCAGGACCCTTCCTCTGTTCTCAGGGGGTGCCTCCACTTTCCAGTCACCCAAATGAGAGCCAGCGGGGTGTAGTGGTGAAGAGCAGGTGCACTCTAATCTGGAGAACCGGGTTTGATTCCCCCCTCTGCCACTTGAGCTGTGGAGGCTTATCTGTGGAACCAGATTAGCTTGTGCGCTCCAACACATGCCAGGTGGGTGATCTTGGGCTAGTCACAGTTCTCTCTGAACTCTCTCAGTCCTCAGCTCCAGATTAGAGTGCACCTGCTCTTAACCACTGCACCACGGTGGGGTTGCCAGTCTCCAGATGGGGCCTGGAGATCTCCCAGAATTACAACTGATTTTCACACTATAGAGATTAGGTTCCCTGGAGTAAATGGCTGCTTTCTTACCGGGGTGGGGGTGGATTCTATGATATTGTACCACATTGTACCCCTGCTTCAACCCTGCCTTTCCCAGCCTCCACCCACAAAACCTCCAGGAATGTCCCAACCTGGAGTTGGCAACGTGACATGGAACAAAGTCAGGGTCAAGAGACCAAGAGATGCAGGAAGTAGAGTTGTGTCATTAATCACACAGCATTCAAATCTAATAAATGAATTTCACAAACCATGCAGTAATTTGGCTAGACTCATAAACACCTATAATGAGCGACCCCCCCAGTCCCAAGTCTGGTTACTTGGCAACCTAATATCCATAGCAACACTTCCAATACCACGTCAAGTGGTTTAAGCATCATTTCCTGTGCCAGGAATGTGTGTGCCCAGCACATAAACCCAATAATCAAACCCAGGTTTTTAAAAAGCATCCTCTCTTCCTTGAGCACCCCAAGAGATGTTGTTCTGGTCAGGCTAGTCCAGGAGTGTCCAGCTCTGGCGACCCAGATGTTCATGGACTATGATTCCCATCAGTCCCTGCCATATGGGAATTGTAAGAACATAAGAACATAAGAACTAGCCTGCTGGATCAGACCAGAGTCCATCTAGTCCAGCACTCTGCTACTCGCAGTGGCCCACCAGGTGCCTTTGGGAGCTCACCTGCAGGATGTGAAAGCAATGGCCTTCTGCTGCTGCTGCTCCTGAGCACCTGGTCTGCTAAGGCATTTGCAATCTGAGATCAAGGAGGATCAAGATTGGTAGCCATAGATCGACTTCTCCTCCATAAATCTGTCCAAGCCCCTTTTCAAGCTATCCAGGTGAGTGGCCATCACACCACCTCCTGTGGCAGCATATTCCAAACACCAATCACACGTTGCGTGAAGAAGTGTTTCCTTTGATTAGTCCTAATTCTTCCCCCCAGCATTTTCAATGGATGCCCCCTGGTTCTAGTATTGTGAGAAAGAGAGAAAAATGTCTCTTTGTCAACATTTTCTACCCCATGCATAATGTTATAGACTTCAATCCTATCCCCCCTCAGACGTCTGCTCTCCAAACTAAAGAGTCCCAAACGCTGCAGCCTCTCCTCATAAGGAAGGCGCTCCAGTCCCTCAATCATCCTCGTTGCCCTTCTCTGCACATTGTAGTCCATGAACATCTGGAGTGCCAGAGTTGGACACCCCTGGGCTAGGCAGTACACCAGCATGTGGTTAAGAGTGGTGGACTCTAATCTGGAGAACTGGGTTTGATTCCTCCACATGAGTAGCAGACTCTTATAGGGTGAACTGGATTTGTTTCCCTGTTCGTCCACATGAAGCCTGCTGGGTGACCTAGGGGGCCAGTCACAGTTCTCTCAGGACTCTCCCAGTCCCACCTACCTCTCAAGCTCTGTCCAAGCAATTCAATACTTCTCAGGTGCTCAGCCCCAAATACTGACATGGCATTGGGGTCAGGACTGAAATCCTCTCCCCATCCCAGCCTGCCCACCTTTTAAACATCTCATCCCATGAAGAGACCTGGAGAATGCCAACTTTGTGTCCAATGCTTCATATTCTTTTCACGAGCCCTCATGCAAGGCCTTCCCTTTCTTTTGTTTGTGGATAAATGTGGGCCATTCCACACTTGTTTTGGATGCAAAATGCTGCCCTCCTACCTGGAGGACCAGGCTGCTATTGGGCAAACTGTCTCCGATTTCAGGTGTCATAAAAAGTCAACAGAGCAAGACTTTGGGGCCTAACAATAAAGGTTGCCAGCCTCCAGGCGGGGTCTGGAGATCTGCCGAAATCGCAACTGATCTCCAGCTCTCCAGCACAGGCAGTTCCCAGATCATCTCCGTCCGTTTCAAGGCTCCTGCTCTCGGCTGGTTAATTATGGGATGTCCAACCAGACAGAGGCTGCAGCTAGCTGTTTGGGAAGCTTCAGAATTCCAAGGTGATGGCCCAGTTAGTCTATGATAATATACAATTAAGTGCTGTAAAGTCCCAGAAGTTGCAGAATTAGCTGAGGTGTTTTGCCATTTCTTTTCCATCTTCTTTGGTGGTCTCACATCCAAGTGCTCATCATGGCTGGCTCTGCTTAGCTTGCAAGCACAGAAGAAGAAGAAGAAGAAGAAGAAGAAGAAGAAGAAGAAGAAGAAGAAGAAGAAGAAGAAGAAGAAGAAGAAGAAGAAGAAGAAGAAGAAGAAGAAGAAGAAGAAGAAGAAGAAGAAGAGGAGGAGGAGGAGGAGGAGGAGGAGGAGGAGGAGATAAGAAGAAGAGAAGGAGAAGAAGAAGAGGACAAAAGAAGAGAAAAAGAAAAGAGGAGGAGGAGGGGGAGGAGGAGGAGGAGGAGGAGGAGGAGGAAAAGGAGGAGTTTGGATTTATACCCACTGTAAGGAGCCTCAAGGTGGCTTACAAGCTCCTTTCCCTTCCTCTCCCCACAACAGACACCTTGTGAGGTAGGCGAGGCTGAGAGAGTTCCAAAGAACTGTGACTAGGTCACCCAACAGGAATGTAGAAGTGTGGAACCACATCTGGTTCACCAGATAAGCCTCCGCCACAGGTGGAAGAGTGGGGAATCAAACCCAGTTCTCCAGATTAGAATCCACCTACTCTTAACCACTACACCACGCTGGCTTGGGTTACTATGGGCTGTTCAAGCTGCTGTGGAAGCAGCCACGATTTGAACTTTGGGAGGGGCGAGCGGAGACCCAGCTGTGGCAGGGGCAGCCGGGCCCGTCGTGCCGGAGAGAAGATTCGCGGCAGCCAGTCCCCCTCTCTGTACCTGATGCATCTTAAGGGCTGCATTCAAAAGGGGAAACCTGCAACAAGGCAAGACTCCCCCTCATACAAGACTTTGCTTTTAGCACCTCCAAGTCTTGCAGCTGCCCAGTTTGGCTTTCAAGAAGGAAAAACCTTCTGGCTCAGCCAGGAGGAAATGTGAACCTCTAGCTCACTGGGCCACCCAATCAGCCATCGCAGCATCCTGCTAAGTGCCCTGCTTGCTTTACGTCTGGCTCCCAAGGGAGGCATGTTGCTAATTCTCAGGTACCCAAGAGAGCACGGCTCGTTCGGCTGCCCGCTTTCTGTTAAAGGACCAGACGGCTTTGAAAGTGAAGCCATTTCTTCACCCCCCCTCCCCCATTTGCAAGCTGCCAAATAGAAATATTTTAGCACCCCGTGAAATGTTGGGAACCCGTGACATATAATAATTATTGCATCAAAACACACACCAGACAAAGGAAGAGAGACAAAGGAAAAAAGTCAAAACGGGAATGGCAAAAAAATGTATTTCCCTGCCCAAGTTAATGGTGAGCAGGAAATTTATTTAAATTATGACCGTGCTGACCTTTCTTTTTCATAGAGAAGAAGAAGAGTTTGGATTTATACTCCGCTTTTTTCAACTGTGTCCCAAGGCCGCTTACAAACGTCTTCCCTTCCTTTCCCCACAACAGACGCCTGGTGAGGTTTGTGGGGCTGAGAGAGTTCTGAGAGAACTGTGACTGGCCCAAAGTCACCCAACAGGCTTCATGTGTAGGAGTGGGGAATCAAACACAGGTCACCAGATTAGAGTCTGCCCCTCATGTGGAGGAGGGGGGAAACATAAGAACAAATCCAGTTCACCAGTTCAGAGTCTACTGCTCTTACCCCCTACACCAAGCTGGAGATAGATGTCGGCCTGAGAGCAGGGATTCTCAAAGCCAGGCGGGGGCCCCCTGAGTGCTTGGTTCAGCAACAAAATGGCGGCCAGTGGAGGTGGAAGCACCCAGAATCTTCCATGTCTGTTCTGGATTGTTCCGTAGACTGAAGCTCTGGAAGTCTCCCTGCGTTAAACCAATTATTCCTGGCATGCAGAAAATTATGTCGGGGAGAAACTAAGCTCATATGAACCCTTGTAGTGAATGAGACCACTGGTCCATCTACTCAGCATGTGGAGGTCGCTGTCCAGCATTTTAAGGTGGAGATCTTTCATGTTATCTACTGCTTGGTCCTTTTAACTAGAGATGCTGGGGGTTGAACTGGCTCCTCCTGCATGCAACCCAGGTGCTCTGCCACCGAGCCCTTCCCAAATGAACAAATGTGGGTGAGTTCCACAAGCAGCTTTATTTTGGCTCAGAGACCCTTGGTCCATCGAGGTCAGTCTTGTGGCTCTCCAGTGTCCCAGGTGGAGGCCTTTCATGCTACCTACTGCCACTCCCACTGAGCTGTGGGACCTCGAACTCTTCTGCCTGACATAAGAACACAAGAACAAGACCAGAGTCCAACTAGTCCAGCCCTCTGCTACTCGCAGTGGCCCACCAGGTGCCTTTGGGAGCTCACAGGCAGGATGTGAAAGCAATCGCCTTAAGAACATAAGGAAGAGCCTGCTGGATCAGACCAGAGTCCATCTAGTCCAGCACTCTGCACTACTGCACTTGAGTAGCCCCCTTTAAAGGGAGCTCACCGGCAGGATGTGAAAGCAAAGGGCCTTAAGAACATAAGGAAGAGCCTGCTGGATCAGACCAGAGTCCATCTAGTCCAGCCCTCTGCTACTCGCAGTGGCCCACCAGGTGCCTTTGGGAGCTCACCGGCAGGATGTGAAAGCAAGGGCCTTAAGAACATAAGGAAGAGCCTGCTGGATCAGACCAGAGTCCATCTAGTCCAGCACTCTGCTACTCGCAGTGGCCCACCAGGTGCCTTTGGGAGCTCACAGGCAGGATGTGAAAGCAATCGCCTTAAGAACATAAGGAAGAGCCTGCTGGATCAGACCAGAGTCCATTTTCTCCAGTCCAATGACACTCCCCTGCTGCACTGCAAGTGGCCCACCAGGTGCCTTTGGGAGCTCACGTGCAGGATGTGAAAGCAATCGCCTGACAAGCTAGCTTTCTGCATGCAAATCTCCAGGAATGTCTCAGCCCAGAGCCAGCTACCCCATTCCCAAGGAGTGTGTGCCAAAGTCCCCCCAAACACCAGAACAGACCACCGTTATCTGCAGTTGTTTTAATTTCCGTGAAAGGAACACACACTCACACATACCCACGCAGCCACACACAGGCACACATCACATTGACATTTGGTAAACAGTCTTTGCAAAAGAGAAGCCCCCGGTTGGGAATTCAGTGTGACCGAGAGGACAAGAGGTTAGGGGGAGGGAGTGGATCAGGGCCTTCTTTTGACGCTCAGCTCGGTTCTCTTCGTTGTGATCGTCGTTGAGGACGATGACGACTTAAGGACTTGGTTTCTTGCTGGGTATCGTACTGTCTTTCCTCTCCAGCCGCATGTAAGGCTCAAAGGCAGACGTCCCCAGTCCGTAGCTGCTGGGTAATTCATGCAGGCCTCCCAGCAGTGGGCCACTGAAACAGAGTGGGGTCGTGGGGAGCCGTGGGGAAGCTGAGGAGGCCAAGGTGGGGATTTGCAGGCTGAAGCCCCCCGTCCCGGGAGGGCTCCCCCCGCTGCTGAGCCCTGGTGAGGTGTTTCCAGATGTTCCCATGGAGGACCCATTGCCAGACGAAGAGAGGACCGGGTTGGGAGTCGGGGAGAGCAACGTGGGGGGTGCCGGGACAGATAAGAGTCTCCCTTGTTCCAGGAGCCGGAGGATGTTGCAAGTGGCGAAAGACTCGGAGGTGGACGTGGTGCGCTTCTCAGAGTCCCTGCTCTGGTCCTTTTTTTGCTTGGTGCGGCGATTCTGGAACCAGACTTTGACCTGGGATGGAGACGGAGGGAAGAGAGAAGAGACGGTCACCACAAGAGGCCCAGCTGGATCAAGGATAATTAGGAAAGGAGTTGGGGATAATGCTGGGGATAATTAGGAAAGGAGTTGATAATAAAACTGCAAAGATTGTCATGCCCTTATATAAAGCCGTGGTGCGACCGCACTTGGAGTCCTGTGTTCAGTTCTGGTCTCCACATCTCAAAAAGAAGAGATAGAAAAAGTGCAGAGAAGGGCAACGAGGATGATTGAGGGACTAGAGCACCTTCCTTATGAGGAGAGGCTGCAGCGTTTGGGGCTTTTTAGTTTGGAGAGGAGACGTCTGAGGGGGGATATGATTGAAGTCTATAAAATTATGCCTGGGGTAGAAAATGTTGACAGAGATACATTTTTCCCTCTTTCTCACAATACTAGAACCAGGGGGCATTCATTGAAAATGCTGGGGGGAAGAATTAGGACTAATAAAAGGAAACACTTCTTCACGCAATGGGTGATTGGTGTTTGGAAGATGCTGCCACAGGAGGTGGTGATGGCCACTAACCTGGATGGCTTTAAAAAGGGCTTGGATAGATTTATGGAGGAGAAGTCAATCTATGGCTACCAGTCTTGATCTGCCTTGATCTCAGATTGCAAATGCCTTAGCAGACCAGGTGCTCGGGAGCAGTAGCAGCAGAAGGCCCTTGCTTTCACCTCCTGCACGTGAGCTCCCAAAGGCACCTGGTGGGCCACTGCGAGTAGCAGAGTGCTGGACTAGATGGACTCTGGTCTGATCCAGCAGGCCAGTTCTTATGCTCTTATTTTCTTAAGGAATCCCAGACAAGGCTGAAACAGCCGGAAAAGAGCTACAAGCCAAAGCATCACTTCACAAATGCAGGGAACTGGGTGGCGTCGAGTCACCCTGACTTGGATGGCCCAGGCCAGCTGCTAGAATATTTGGCATCCCTTGTATAAGTTATTGCAGGAGCAAGAGAGTTGCACCATTTGGTTGCTGTATGTTAATGCGTGTTTAATGTTTAATGTTTACTTTATGTACTAATCAATGTAGTTTAGTTCATTGTCGCTGGTATACTATGATAAGACAGGGCTTTATATCACCCCATGTACGGCCTCTTCGTTCAGCGGAGGCCAACTTACTGGTGGTCCCTGGCCCCTCGATGATACAGCTGGCCTCCACACAGGCCAGGGCTTTTACAGCTCTGGCCGCAGCCTGGTGGAACGCTCTCCCTCCAGCTGGCGGGCCCTGCGGGACCTTATTGAATTCTACAGGGCCTGTAAGACGGAGTTGTTCCGCCAGGCCTTTGGAGGAACCAGCCGTTGATGGTGCCCCCCCCCCCGGCCTTTTACATCTGTGCCTTTTGCCATCTTGGGACTTGCCGTTCCTCCCTCCTGAAAGAGGATTTAAAAATGGAGCTGTCGGACGCCATTTTGTTTATGGTAACCAGTTATTATGTTTAGTTTTCATTTGATCGCTGCGTTTAATGATTTTAGCTGTTTTATCTTATATATGATGGCTTACTGCACTGTACACCGCCCAGAGCCCTTCGAGGATGGGGCGGTATAAAAATTGAAATAAATAAATAAATAAATAAATAAATAAATACATACATACATACATACATACATACATACATACATACATACATACATACATAGAAGAAGAAGAAGAGTTTAGATTTATATCCCCCCTTTCTCTCCTGCAGGAGACTCAAAGGGGCTGACAATCTCCTTGCCCTTCCCCCCTCACAACAAACACCCTGTGAGGTGGGTGGGGCCAAGAGAGCTCAGAAGAGCTGTGACTAGCCCAAGGTCACCCAGCTGGCGTGTGTGGGAGTGCCCAGGCTAATCTGAATTCCCCAGCTAAGCCTCCACAGCTCAGGCGGCAGAGCTGGGAATCAAACCCGGTTCCTCCAGATTAGATACATGAGCTCTTAACCTCCTACGCCACTGCTGCTCCTATAAATAAATAAATAAATAAATAAATAAATAAATAAATAAATAAATAAATAAATAAATACTGGTCATTGACTGTAAATAAACAATTATGGTTATGGTCAGTGGTGGGATTCAAATAATTTAACAACTGGTTGTTTACAAGCACCATTTTAACAACCAGTTCTGCCAAAATGATGCGAACCGGCTGAATCCCACCCCTGGTTATGGTTATGTTAATGCAAGGCAGCTGCATAGTTAATTGGTTGATTGAAGGTCACCTTCAACGTCTGCATATTATGGGGTAGCTCTCTCTGCTCCACTCCCTCTCCCCCTCTTCCTCGACCTTTTTGCTCTCCTCCGTGTCCTTATGCTGCACTATTGTATCCTGTGCTGTGCTGCTGCAATTGTTCCTTGTTTGTCTATTTGTGTAAGCTGATTTGCTGGCCAGCGCTTTTTCGCACGTGGCTATTTTGTCTTCCTCTTTTTTTGTAGACTTATTTTTGTAGCCTGACTTTTTATCTTTAGAACTTTATTAAAGGATAACTCCTTTTAATATAACTCTGCTGCGTTTTGTTTTCTCTGCTAAAGAACTGGGTAGTTTCAGTTCTTCTATCACTAGCCTGATCTTGTCAGATCTCAGAAGCTAAGCAGGGTCAGTCCTGGTTCGTAGTTGGATGGGAGACCACCAAGGAAGTCCAGGGTCTCTGTGCAGAGACAGACAATGACAAACCACCTCTGTCTGGCTCTTGCACTGCACACCCTACAGGGCTGCCATAAGTCAGTTGCTACTTGAGGGCACTTTCCCTCACTGGCCTATGAGTTCTAAACTGGGTAGCCCAGAATACAATGAGCTTGTCAGATCTTGGAAGCTAAGCAAGGTCAGCCCTGGGGGAGTATTTTGGGATGGGAGACCACCAAGGAATTCCAGGGCAGGACAAACGACAAACCAGGTCTGAATTTCTCCTGCTTTGAAAACACAATGGAGTCGCCCTAAGGCAGTTGTGATGATGGCAAAAAAGTATTTTGAAGAAATAAATTGTACATTTAACTAGTGGAATTATTCACATCCCACATTCTTCCAAGTAGAGACGCAAAGCGGCTTATAATACAAAATAAAGTTCAACAGGGGCAGAATGGAAGGAAGATATATCTCTCTTTCTGGCCGTTGTGGGTTCTCTGTGCTGTGTTGCTGTGGTCTGATAGTTTTCACTCCTAATGTTTTGCCCACATCTATCGCTGGCACGTGGGTGAAACTTTAGGTGTAAAAGTTACTGGATCACACTCGCACAGTCTGAAAAACCCACAACAGCGAGTTGATTCTGGCAGTGAAACCTTCAACCGTACATATCCAGTGTGTACCACCACAAAATGTGCCAAGTGTTCACCCAAACTCCCACCCGCTGAACTCCCCCCAACCCCCCACTCCGCCACTGCCAAACTTCCCCACTGTGCTCCTGCCCTAGCATCGGGTGCAGATAAGGTGATCCACTGAAAACTGGCAAATATTTCAGTGGTGGGTGAACTTTTCACTTTCCCTTTTGGGTTGTTGACAAGGAATGTCACTCTCTCAAGTCTCTCTCTCAGCCTGGCCTACCTCAAAGGGTTGTTGAGAGGATAACATTGCCTAATCCATTTACTCCACCTTGGGAAGAGACACTGAGATATATAACAGGTCTATATTATTGCTTGGTCTCCTTTCACGAGTGCCTCTGAGGACCAGCCACACTACGCATCTACCAGTGATCCCTTAAACTCTTGAATATTGGGAGTGAAGTTCTCTTTGAAGCGACTCTTACGCCTCCAAAAATGGTTTTGTGTAACATACTCTGAGGACACGCAGCATATCTGGCTGTTTTATGCCATGTGCCCAGGTCTTGAGGTCCTCACCAGATCAGGACAAGCTCTGGGCTCATGAAAAACACCCTTCAGTTTGGGCAGTGCTGACCAGTGTCAGGAATTTGGACGGTATGTTTGGGGTCACTGGCAGCGGTGGGGGGTGGTACTTCTGGAAGCCCAGGTGCATTGGGTGTTACCAAATTAAGCACTGCCCTCTACTGGCTGGGGCTTGCCACCACAGCAGCTGGGGCATTCCTTCCTCTGTCATTCTCAAGATGGGTTACAATAAAATACTAAAAATATACCACACAATAATATACAGAAAGACATTACAGTTTATCCTTTCCCCATTGTTGGGGTTAAGGGAGTGGTCCCCCCCCCCGCCCCAGTCCTGTGATCTGAAAAAAAAATTGACTCTCCTTTCATCTCCTTTCATTGTTCACCGCCCAGAGCCCTTTGGGGGTTGGGCGGTATATAAGCCTAATAAATAAATACATACATAAATAAATAAATAAATAAATACATAAATACATAAATACATAAATAAATAAATAAATACATACATACATACATACATACATACATACATACATACATACATACATACATACATACCAGAAACC
The DNA here is from genome assembly GCF_021028975.2 of Sphaerodactylus townsendi. Lineage (NCBI taxonomy): Eukaryota > Metazoa > Chordata > Lepidosauria > Squamata > Sphaerodactylidae > Sphaerodactylus > Sphaerodactylus townsendi. Next base: position 87,203,250 of record NC_059434.1, on the reverse strand, counting down.
AAGACTGTTTTTTTTTGCTTTTTCCTTGTTTTCACTTTTTAAAAGAAATTGTGAATATTTATGATATTAAAAGGTAAAATATGTTTAATATTATACTATACATATATTATATTCATTTCTGCTATCTGCTGACCTTTGCATGTTGTCTGCAGCTTCTGCAAAACTCCTAAAAATCCTCCCATTTATTTATTTATTTATTTATTGGTTGCATTTTTATACCGCCCTCCCCCGAGGGGCTCAGGGCGGTGAACAAACAGAATAGGGCACATAAATCAAGCTAAAATCCAATAAATATTTAGATAATTAAAACGCAGCAGTGTTAAAAATCAGCATAAAGATGGCGCCTACTATCAAGTCCCCTAAAACAAAACAAAGGGGGAAGGGGGACGGCAGAATCCACTGATGTTCTGGGGGGGGGGGAGGGGGAGATTTGATTTCTTATGCTGACCTGTGAGGTATCAAAACCGTGATGGGGAAGTTGTGATGGGGAAGGGATAAGCGGATGAAGTTTTCAGGGCAAAGTGAGGAATAAAAGGCCATCAGAGAAACTAGGACAGTACATGAAGGAATACATTAGAAGTAGATAATAACCCTTCGGGGCTTGGGCGGTATATAAGTTGAAAAAATAAATTAAAAAAATAAAAGATAAATAAACCCCAAATCCTGACTTGCAAATCAGCCTGTCTGCTTCTACTGTTTACTCAACTAGAAGCCCTTCAGAAAAGGAGGATATTCACTTACTTTCTAAAAGCAAAGGAGACAGGGTCAGAGATATTTCATAGTGGAGGAAATTCCAAAGCCTTGGTGCTGCCACAGAGCAGGCCCTGCCAAAGAAGCCACCTGCCCACAGGTGTATTTAGGGTGGGGCAAACCGGGCTGTGAGCCCTGGGCGCTACTAGCGCAGAGGCCCTGCTTTGCAAAGCAGGGAGCAACTGGCCCTTGGAGGGCTGGTCTACCCATTGCTTCTCAATGTCAGCGTGTGCTTAACGTGGGGGGCCTCTTTGGGTTACTAAATCTCTCAGTTCACGTTTTCTTTCTCGCTGAGCTTGCAGTGTAGATAACAGTGGCATCTCTGGGCCTCTCCGCGAAGGGAGGGCTAGCCAGATGGCTCCCTAGACCTTGGGAAGGGACTTTTGCTTTCTTCTTCTTTTCCTGCTTTCACTTTGCGTAGTTGGGGGCAGAGGAGGGAGTGGACAGCAGAGGCAATAAAGCGATGGGCAGCGTGTGGGGGGTGGGCCAGAACTGGTTTTGCAAAAGCCAGGGGTTCAATGTTCCTTCCAACAAAGACTTCTGATTGATAAAATCCAGAGTCTGTGGGCTTCCCCACTTTTCCTTCTACCACCTTAGCTGCGCGCTACTCACTGCGCGCGTCATTTCTGGCGTGCCCGGGCTTCCCCACGACCCCGCGCTCTGAGCGGGGTCATCAAAAGGCGCCGTTTTGAGGAGCGCCAGGAATGATGCGCGCTCAGGGGGCGCGGGAGTGGCAGCGTTGGGGGCGGCTGCGTTGTCGCTGCCCCTGTAGTGGGGAGTGCCGCGGGACCCCGCGCTACTTGGCCCGAGTAGTGCACAGCAGAAGGTAAGTGGGGAAAGGCCCTGTCATTGAATGAATCACTTAATGGAGTGACACTTAATGGAGGGTAGATTTGCCCTGTGGAGAATTAGTCTACCTGTGGTTGAAAGGAATGGGTAGACCTGGCTGCCGGAGAACTGGTCTTCCAAGATGGGGAAGGCCTGAACAGATTGGGGGGGGGGGGTCAATTTCAGTGCTTGTCCTGGGCGCAGTTTTCTGTAGATATGCCCCCGCACCTGCCAATCTGCTGCTGCTGGCAGAACAGAGGCTCATTCCGCACATGCAGAATAATGCACTTTGAAACTGCTTTCAGTGCTCTTTGAAGCTGTGCGGAATGGCAAGATCCACTTGCAAACAGTTGTGAAAGTGCTTTGAAAACGCATTATTTTGCGTGTGCGGAAGGGGCCAATGAGAAGGCTTCTCCAGTGGATCTTAGTGTACAAAATGTTCCTATTAGGGTTGGCAAGTTTCCAGGCAGGGCAGGGCGCTCTCCTGGAATTATATTTTATCTCCAGATTACAGGTCCCCTGGGGACAATCGCCGCGTTGACGTTGTATGGCATTGTAACTTGTTGACTGTGCCCATCTCATGCTTCACCCGCTAAATTTAAAGGAAATTCCCAACCCGGAGTAGGCAAACCCTTGCTATTACCAGCGCCCTGAGGGGGCTCTCTGCCAACCAGATATATCTGAGCAGTCTGCTTTACTGGAAATTTGTGTTGTGTGAGCTTTTTTTTTATCAGCAGATGAACAAAAGAGCTAGCGGCAGTGGAAAACCCAAACAGGCAAGAATGTAGCACCCCGCTTAGCAAACCTCGATATTACAAAGTGCAAAATTTAATAGTGTGAAAGAGTGAATATGACAAATTGTCCATTCGTACACAAACCACATCCATACCAACAACTTGCAAACAGCTTATATCCTCCTCACTAAATACCTACTTAGAATAGAATAGAATATTAGAATCCCCTTCGGGGATGGGGCGGTATATTAAATAAAATAAATAAATGAATGAATGAATGAATGAATGAATGAATGAATGAATGAATGAATGAATGAATGATGATAATAATAATAATAATAATAATCTCAGATAAGCTAATAAATATTACCACTTAAACTATTTACAATAGAGGGGAATTAAGTAAATGTAGCAATAATTCAATAAGAAAAGGTCCTATCCTGTTCTCCTGGAAGAGATTAGTTTAAATTTATTTATTTAATTAGCTTATATTCTTGTCTGTTTGGGCTTTTCTTTTATCAGCCACCAGAAAATGTATAGCCTGTCCTTGCCAAATCCGAAGCGGCAACCAAATACTCAACCAAGAGTTAACAGTGAAATCTTCCGCAGCCTGGGGTTTGTACAGCTATAAATAGGGAGCCAATCAGACTAATCCGTGTGAGTCTCAAGAGGTTTGCAAGTGACTCCAGCAAGGGTGAACGAGGCTGTCAGGCATCCACCGAGCCAGCAGCCAGAGACTGCGAGACCGGAGCAAGGCTGGCCTACTTTCCACATGAACTAGGCCGCCCTGAGGAACAGCGGGGTCCTCCTGGACAGGTCAGGGAACGGCACAGTGGAGACCTCGGCCAAGCCAGGTTCAGACTGAAAGAGTCCAGGGCAACCTTGGGCTTCAATAGCTCCGCAGCAAGCAAAGAGCAACGGCTTCACGTCGGCTGTTGGGGGGGGGGGGGGGGAAACAGCAAGGATTTGCTATCGTGGCTTGACAATTCAAACTTTCAAAAAGCCTGGGTGACTCCTGTTTCGTGTCTACATGGATTCTGTTTATATGCTTGGCAGAGTTCAGTGGATCGATGCAGAGCAATAAGCATTGATTTATGCAAGGAAATGCAGAAAAAGCAATGAAGAAGAAGAAGAAGAAGAAGAAGAAGAAGAAGAAGAAGAAGAAGAAGAAGAAGAAGAAGAAGAAGAAGAAGAAGAAGAAGAAAATGCAACCATCAAAGAGGGATCGTGTAACCAGTCTGCATTGGAGGATAGTTTTGCGGTTCTTTCCCCTCCTTTTTTTGCATTAATGAAAACCAAATAAACATTAACAACACATTGAAAATGTTTTACATAAAATTGTTTGGCGTAACCTCAGTAACGGTTATTGGCCCTCCTTCCTGCTTCTGATGTATGCTTGTTTATGTGTCTTTACTGAAATATTTTGTAATTTTAAATGTATTTTTAATTGTACAGATGTTTTAACATTTTTTTTTAACCTTGGGGACCCTTACTGGGTAGAAAGGCAGCTAAAGGCAGCTAATTTTGTAAAGGATAATAATAACCATTATATTTTTAAAATCATTTTTGTTATTAGTATTCCACATTTTTTTCAAATTCAGTGCTGCAAATGAAAGCTGTTTATTCATACATGTTGTTAAGTGTCATAATTTTATAGACATATTATCAGTTAGAATGGCAAGATGATGATGATGATGATGATGATGATGATGATGATGTGGGGTTTTTTTAAATTGAGGAGCACTGTCAGGAGGCAGAAAGAGAGGTTAATGCCTTCCTGCGTTCACATAGACCAGCTTCACTTTTGTCAAATGTGCTCCTGGTTTCAGAGGTTGGCAAGAAAAAAATGAAAACTCGTTTGAGGAGTATTTGTGGAAAATAAGCAATGGGTAGGGGAGATCAGGTCTCCTTTAAGTGTTCCCCAAAGAGATGTTTACACCAGAAGCCACATCTTCCTTAAGGTCACCTAGACCCCTGTTAAGCACCTGGGAATATTTTTTTTAATCTTATCCTTCAGTATTTGACATATGAAAGTTAGACTTCTTACAACTTCTCATACCACGAGCAACTCGATAAATTCTTCCCTTCCTATGTCAGAAGTCTCCTCTGCCAGAATTTGATTTTATTTTGCAATAGCATTGTTTATAAAGTTTTGGATGGCCATTGGAGAGAAAGGCAGGGCAGGGAAGTAAAAGAGTAAATAGAAAAGGAAGGAAGCTGTTTCTTAAATGCCTCTGAAATATAAGAAATAAATAAATAAATAAATAAATAAATAAATAGGTGGAGAATAAATGTGTAGTTATAAAGCCCTAGGGACCTATGTTTGAGTCAATTTTAACTTCCTGGTGATTCCTAATATATATTGGAAGCAAGAAAGAGAAGAAATGAATTCCCCTCTTCCAATATGCTCCCACCATGATTCTTGATAGCAAATATTCCCCAGACTTTCTTTGCATATATGAATATTTACTAAGCATTCACCAAATTTTACATATCCAGGGATTTGACAGCCCATAATACCTGCTGTCCCTATTTGCCATTTGATAGCATTGCTGAATGGTCGAGGGGCCTAGGTTTGCAGCTCCCCACAAAGAAGTGATGCCGAATCCAAAATGATTTACATTCCTGAGTGATATTGCAAAATAAGAGAAATTGTATTCATCTATGGGATCTTCATCTAATGAAATTGTATTCATCTATGGGATCTTCATCTAATGAGATCTTTGTTCTGCATCGTTTGCTCTCCTACCCTAATATCTACCTCTGGATCAGATCTGCGCTAGGGATGCCAGGTCCGGGTTGGCGGATTCCTGGAGATTTTGGGCGTGCAGCTTAGGGAAAATGGGAATTTGGGATCTCAACAGGATTTAAAGCCCTAGAGTCCACCCCCCAACACATTTCCTCCACATGAACGGATCTCTGTTGCCGGGAGATCAGCTGTAATTCATAGAGATCACAACGCCACCCCCGGCCTTTGGCCACCTTCAATCTGTCCAGTGATTGCATTTAGGATCACTTGGTACCAGTCTGTAGAAAACTGTCCTGATTTTTGCAGGGACTTGGCATGATTTCACTGGTGAGCCAAGAAAAAAGAACAATTGACATAGGCCCTTTACGGAGCAATTTCCCATTATTGTTGCCTTCTTGCTGGAAATTTCGCTTTGGGAATCGAGAGCCCAAACAGAAGCAGAATTTGCTGGGAGGCTTTTGCTTTCGGCGAGCGGCAGTCTCCATTCTCGGCTGGCCTTTCTTGAGCGTGTTTGGTGGCCTAGTCGGGGTTTCCTTCACCCGAAGAAAGAAGCCACACATTCAGCGCTCCCCATGACCCAGCGTCCTACGGGGGGTCCGGCAGACAAGGGGAAGGACGCGGGAGGGGGTACCTGCCCCAGCCCAGTGTTTTTGCAGTCAAGATAAAAGCAGTTGTGTGGTTGTTGTTTTTTTTAAAAGGGTCCTGTCAGAATGAGAAGACTTAATTAGGCATCTGGAGGAATTGCGGAGAAGGGGGGGGTATAATTATTCCCCATCAACAGAAAGCTCCCCCTCGCCCGCTATCTCGTCCCCTCAATTAGCTGGGTCTGGATGGGGGAATAAAACCCAGACAGCCATTACTGGGACCAGAACTGAGCAGGGGGAGGGGCTCTGAAAGGACCCCCCCCTTGCACACAAATGACACACTACAGAGGCCGGCTGGGTCAGCTTTCTCCAAACAAAGGCGGGAAGGACAACCCCAAACAGGTTTGGTGTTAACTGTAGGGTTCACGCTCCCTTTCAGCCGTGTGTTGAAAAGCGGGTTTTGTGAGCAGAGGGGCTCAAAGGAAGTGTTCGCTGAAGCCCCAAATCCAAGGGGGCGAGGAGGGGGAGGGAAGGGGAGCGTGCGCAGGCTGGGCTTTCGCCTGGAACCCTGGTTCAAGTACAGGCTGCCGGGCAAGGGCTCAAACAACACAAAACACTCTGCAATGGCCGATTGATTTCAAATGCTAATACATATCATGTGATATAAAGTGCACCTGTGTGATACAAACATACACACTCATCAACAGACAAGCAAGTGTGTTACAACATGTTATAACAATAAATAACAATAAATATGACAATAAATAACAATATCGCACTCATAAAAATGCCTCTGTCTTTCAATAGGGAAAGTCACTCCAGTACATCCAATTGCTACTACAGTCCACTCAGCGTGTCTTATTTGCAAGGAGTAAATTCCAATGCTTTCAAAAGGCAATATTCAAATACAGCCTTTACAAGAGTCCTCTAACACTTAACCTTGCAACACTACAACGTTCAAGGACACGAGCCGTCTGTAGCCATCCACCAGGCCTGGTCCGTGGTTATTCTCCTATTTTATGAGTGCCATATTGTCATTTATTGTTATAGGTTAGGCTGACCAGACGTCCCGCTTTTGGCGGGACAGTCCCGCCTTCAAACAATTTGTCCCAGGGGTTATTTCAAGTGTCCCGATTTTTGGAAGGCTGCCGCACTGCCTTCTGGGGTGCAAGGCAATGTGGCAGCCTCCCGCGCACGCGACTGCAGGAGCACGGCCTTGTGGGGCGCTCCCGTTTCCCGCCCAGTCACAGGCCGGGAAACGGAAGCGCCCCAGAAGGCCGTGCGCTCCTGCGGCTGTGTGTGCGTGTGCAGCCGCCCGCCTACCCGCTTGTCCTGGTTCACAAAGGTGACCATCTGGTCACCTTATTATAGGTGATACTCCATGTATGTTGTAACACATCTGTTTGTCTGTTGATGAGTTTGAATATTTATATCACACAGGTGCACTTTACATTACATTATATGTATTAGCATTGGATATCAATTAGCCACTGGAGATCGTTTTGTGTCATTTGGTATACTACCTCTCCATTTTTTGAGGATTGCTGGGCAAGGGTTGCCAGCTCTGACTTGGGAGATTCCTGGAGATGGTGGGACGGGAACAGAGCCTGTCTGTGTGTGTGTGTGGGGGGGGGGGTAGTTTGGGAACAGGGGATGTGATGCCATGCTCTGAAGTTGCCATTGCCTCCAGTGAAATTGACCTCTGTTGCCAGGAGAGCAATTGCAAATTGGGGAGAATTTCAGGTCACACTTGGAGGTTGGCAACCCTAGCACAATACAAGTCTCCCAGCCAATTTTGGATCCCCACAGTGCTAGCCAATGCCCTGGTCTCAAGGGAGGGGGAGTACATATGGGGGCAGATGGAAGGAATAAGGCATACAGCACATATCTTTTCAGTTCTGGGCTTGCTCTGAAGCTACTCTCTGTGCTATCTTCAGCATCCATCCTGGATTCTGTGAATTTGCAGCATAGGATTGATTGGTCAGAAACACTGATGTCACTAATCCCCCTCTGTTTTCCTCCTCAAAGCAGTATTTCAACTCTCCCCACCAGCTGTCCCCACTGCCATTCATCTGGGTGATGCTGGGGGAAGCCTGGGGGAAATGGGGGGGGGGAATGCAGGCTTTCTGGTAGTACCATGACATCACTTCCGGCACATTTTGGAGGTGAAGTCACTGCATCACCACTGATATTATGGTGCCAGTGACTAGAAGTAGCCCCCCACCCCACCAGTCTCCTGCTCCAGCTACTGGATCACTCCAACTTTCTCAGTGAACTCCAAAGGGTTACCAAAACAGAACATAAGAACATAAGAACAAGCCAGCTGGATCAGACCAGAGTCCATCTAGTCCAGCTCTCTGCTACTCGCAGTGGCCCACCAGGTGCCTTTGGGAGCTCACATGCAGGATGTGAAAGCAATGGCCTTCTGCTGCGGCTGCTGCTCCTGAGCACCTGGACTGTTAAGGCATTTGCAATCTCAGATCAAAGAGGATCAAGATTGGTAGCCATAAATCGACTTCTCCTCCATAAATCTGTCCAAGCCCCTTTTAAAGCTATCCAGGTTAGTGGCCATCACCACCTCCTGTGGCAGCATATTCCAAACACCAATCACACGTTGTGTGAAGAAGTGTTTCCTTTTATTAGTCCTAATTCTTCCCCCCAGCATTTTCAATGGATGCCCCCTGGTTCTAGTATTGTGAGAAAGAGAGAGAAAATTCTCTCTGTCAACATTTTTTACCTAGGACTTCCCCTTTGCAGAAGTTCTACTGGTCCTTCCTCATCATTGTTTATCTGTGTGCTCAATATTTGAACTTTAATTAAACAGTTTTTACCTTGAAAATATCAGGCCAACTGGCCTGTAATGTCCTTGATCCCCTCTGCATCCGTTTTGATGGGTATAATACTCTCCAACTCTCTAGTATGCAAGCTGATTTTAGCAACAAGCTACCTACGCTGGACAGGTCTACAAATTTGCATCTGAGCCCCTGAAAAACTCTTGGGTCTTTGCCGTCCATACTGGGAGCCTTATGCGTTTTTCAGTTTGCCTTAGAGTTCTGGAACCTCATCTCTCATCACTTTAATGTGCCTCAGTTTGTGAAATACAAAATCCCAAATCCTCGTCTTCTCAAGACCTTGGAAACCCTCCAAATGGGAATTCATAGAATCATAGAACTATAGCGTCGGAAGACACCACAAAGGCCACTGAGTCCAACCCCCTGACAGGCAGGTAAAATTTTGAACAGATTAAATCTTTTCAATATTTAGGTTTACATTTTCATTATAGCGCCGGCTGGCTGACTCGTCACAAAAATAGCTACTAATATGGCCAAAAACAACACTTTAGCTTTCACTTGTGTTTATTCTTTTTAAACCAGAGGTTTCCAATGCGTTCCCTCTGCGCTTAAAGCTTTCAATGCCAAAATATGCTTGCCGTTATTATACGGCATGCCGATTTGGATTGGCACAGTCGACCACTCTCTGGAAGGCATTCAATCCTGTTTTCTTTATAAAATCCTCGGTTTGCCCCATTGTATGCCATAGTTGGCTCTCTGCCTTGAAACTGGTCAGCATTTGCTGGAGACTAAAGCACGGCTCATCACCTTTCAGTTCTGTGTGTGCCTTCTTTTCAACCTGGATTCCACCAGCCTCACCTGCAGTGGTGGAATCCAAAAATTTTAGCAACAGGTTCCCATGGTGATGGGATTCAAACAGTAGCGTAGCGCCAATGGGGCTGGGCGGGGCACAACGGGGGCGTGGCCGGGCATTCTGGGGGCGGGGCATTAATAATTTCTCTGTTACTGTAAAAACTCTTACTGTAAAAAAAAAGTTCCTAATTTCCAGCTGGTATCTTTCTGTCCATAATTTGAACTCTTTATAGCAAGTCCTATCATCTACTGCCAACAGAAACAACTACTTCTCCTCTAATTGACTGCCTGTCAAATACTTAATACTTTCAAATACTTAATTTTGTTTCTAGAAATCAAAAGGATACTTTCCTCAAACAAGGAACTTTACCATATTACTAAAACATGTTTTTAAAACAGCCCAACAGGGAGAATTATCCCATTTTCCACCTTCGCTAACCAGCCACATAGGAAACAATAGGACTTTATGATTTTTGGACCTAATGGAATTTCTAACGGAAAAGCAGACCCAATTAGTAACCCCCTCTCGGCACACACAAATAATTAGTAACCCACTCTCGGGAACTGGTGAGAACCTGCTGGATCCCACCTCTGCTCACCTGCCAATTGCTTACTGAGTCCCAGTCCTCCGACTGGCTGGCAGGCATTGATCAAAAATAATATCTATGGGTCTATCCCTTGCCATGCTATCAGCAAAGGAACTTTTCAAACCATAACATGCAGACGTATGGATATCGAATTCTGAAATCTTAGTAGTGCAGCAAACAAGTATTTTCTCCCCCTCGGCCTGGGGATTTCTTTAAATGCCAACCAGCTGGCCTCTTAGTTTTACCATCTGAATGTTCCCAACCAACGTAGAGCATTTTCTCTTGCAAGGGCCCCTTCCGCACGTGCAGAATAATGCACCTTCAATCCACTTTCAATGCACTTTGCAGCTGGATTTTATTGTGCGGAATGGCAAAATCCACTTGCAAACAATTGTGAAAGTGGATTGAAAGTGCATTATTCTGCATGTGCAGAAGCGGCCAAGGTGTAATGTTCTGCCATCAGCAATCTTATCCAAGAGGGCTTTTAAAAAAATAGGCTGTGTCCCTGTAAGGTGAATTGAGTAGAATCTACAGATCCACATGTCTTCTTTTGTTGTACCTTATATATAATCATTTGGACCGACTCATTAAAAACCTCTTTTACCTAATGAGAAGGACTTTCCAGATTCTCTAATGTTATCCTTCCTTCTGAACAATAGCAATTCTGAAACAACTGAAATCAGCATACATTTTTTATATCACACCATAAAGGTGCGTTCACATATGGGCGCAATATGAGCCGCCATGTACCTCTGTTCCACATTGTTTCATTTCCTGACCCTTATGATGTTAGTCTTTGATTCTGCTCTTCTTTTTTATTATTCAGTATGACTCCCTTTTAAGTGTCTTGCTTTACCTGCGTTGTTTTATCAGTTTATTCTTCTATGCTGTTAGTCTTTGATTGTCTGGCCCTTCTTTCTTTCCTCGATAGGGCTCCCTTTTAACAGTCTTGTTTAATCTGCCTGCTATGCCAATAAAGGTTGTTACCTGGTGAATTTGACTCAGTTCCTCAAACTTCCCCAAAACACCGTCTCCGCACAAGTACTAAAACATTTGTTTTGTTTCTCTGCTCTCTCTCTCCCTCTTCCTTACGTGATACTTCTGTGCAGAGAAGTGCAGAGAAGGGCAACGAGGATGATTGAGGGATTGGAGCACCTTCCTTATGAAGAGAGGCTGCAGCGTTTAGGACTCTTTAGTTTGGAGAGGAGACATCTGAGGGGGGATATGATTGAAGTCTATAAAATTATGCATGGGGTAGAAAATGTGGACAGAGAGAAATTTTTCTCTCTTTCTCACAATATTAGAACCAGGGGGCATTCATTGAAAATGCTGGGGGGAAGAATTAGGACTAATCAAAGGAAACATTTTTTCATGCAACGTGTGATTGGTGTTTGGAAGATGCTGCCACAGGAGGTGGTGATGGCCACTCACCTGGATAGCTTTAAAAAGGGCTTGGACAGATTTATGGAGGAGAAGTCGATCTCTGGCTCCCAATCTTGATCCTCCTTCATCTGAGATTGCAAATGCCTTAGCAGACCAGGTGCTCGGGAGCAGCAGCAGCAGAAGGCCATTGCTTTCACCTCCTGCACGTGAGCTCCCAAAGGCACCTGGTGGGCCACTGCGAGTAGCAGAGAGCTGGACTAGATGGACTCTGGTCTGATCCAGCTGGCTTGTTCTTATGTTCTGTTCTTTTGTCATCCAACAGCCCAATTCTTCCTTACTGGTTATCTTGCTCCTGATACGTACGTCTTGTTTGTGAGTTTCTTAGAGGCATCTGGTTGGCCACTGTGCCAGACAGAATACTGGACTAGACGGACCACTGGTCTGATCCAGAAGGGCTCACCTTATGCTCTCATGAACAAAATATTGTTTGTTACGGTGTTGTGGGTTTTCCGGGTTGTATGGCCATGTTCCAGTAGCATTTTCTCCTGAAAATGCCAACCACAGATACAGGCAAAATGGCAGGAGAAAATGCTACTGGAACACGGCCATGCAACCCGGAAGAACCACAACACCCTAGTGATTCTGGCCGTGAAAGCCTCCGACAATACAAAATATTGTTTGTCTTACTATTTTCAGGGGATATTTGCTCCTCAAATTCTCTTTTTGCTAGCTTTACTGCCAGCTGACATTTGTTTGGCCAGAACATGTAATTCTTTATTTGATGGAGCCTTCCAAGTCACAACAAAACCTTTCTGTCTTTTTCTGCCATCCTTCACTTGGGTTGTGAACCATACAGACACCCTTTTAGACTTGGTGGTATCTCTCCTGACTTGAGGACGTGTGATTGGTGTTTGGAAGATGCTGCCACAGGAGGTGGTGATGGCCACTCACCTGGATAGCTTTAAAAGGGGCTTGGACAGATTGATGGAGAAGAAGTCGATTTATGGCTACCAACCTTGATCCTCTTTGATCTGAGATTACAAATGCCTTAACAGACCAGGTGATTGGGAGCAACAGCTGCAGAAGGCCATTGCGTTCACATCCTGCCCGTGAGCTCCCAAAGGCACCTGGTGGGCCACTGTGAGTAGCAGAGAGCTGGACTAGATGGACTCTGGTCTGATCCAGCTGGCTTGTTCTTATGTTCTTATGTCCTTGTGAGGGATACATCTATTGGGCCTCAGTTAGAAGCTAGGGCGGAAGGGAGCATTTCCTGCCTGCTGTGCTCGTGTGGGAGCACCTTCAACCTGGCATTGTGCAAAAAGATCACCAGTTTAGCAATTTTTGTAAAACCTGGGTTGAGATATAGTTGACGGGCCTGAGTCATTTTGGGGAAGAGAGTTGTGTAAAATTCTTCCCCAAAACGCTTTATAGAACGTCTTGAAGATTTTACATTTGTGCCACGCGGAATCCACCAAGAGTTGGAAGGGACCTCCGGAGTCATCTAGTCCATCCACCTAGGCAAACAGGAAATTCACAGCTACCACCACTCACACCCCAAGTGACCCCTACTCAGAGGTGGGATCCAGCAGATTCTCACAGGTTCCCGAGAGTAGGTTACTAATTATTTGTGTGTGCCGAGAGGGGGTTACTATTGGGTGATTTTGCCACGTGATTTTGGCCTTAGTTACGCCCCTCCTCTCAGCAGTAGCGCGCAGAACTTGAAGCAGTCTAGCAGCAGGTGCACCGGCGTGCGTGGCAGCCTGCGCCTGAGGGCATTCGTTTCCCGCCCAAGGACCGGCGCAGCGGCTGCGTCCTTGCCACAGCCCTGCCCAGGAATTCCCCGCCCCTGTCGTGCCCGACCACGCCTCCGTCGTGCCCCGCCCAGCCCCATTGGCGCTACACCACAGTTTGAATCCTACCACCATGGGAACCTGTTACTAAAATTTTTGGATCCCACCACTGCCCCTACTCTATGCCAAGAAGATGGCAACCCCTTCCCCTCCAGTGCCCCTGCCAATCTGGTCTGGAGGAAAATTGCTTCCTGTCACCAAAGTGGCAATTGGCATTACCCTGGGCATTTAAGAAAGAACCACAAGAACCAAGCACTGATGCAACCCCTTCCTGCCCTGTCTCTCATGATCCACCTAGGTTTATGGTCTATGTTGGCACAACAACATCTACTTTTCATACCAGGTCATAAACCCCGCTCAGATCCAAATCCAAGATCACTACCCCTAGGATAGGTTCTGTGACCAACTGTTCCAGTATATCGTTATTTACGGTTATTAAAGATCCCCAGGAATCTCATTTCTACAGCACGACAGAAGCACAAGTTAAAAAGAAGAAGAGGAGGAAGAGTTTGAATTTAAACCCCACTTTTCTCAACCACAAGAAGTCTCAAAGTGGCTGACAAACTCTTTCCCTTCCTCTCCCCACAACAGACAACTCGTGAGGTAGGTGGGGATGAGAGAATGGTGATTGGCCCAAGGTCACCCAGCAGACTTAATGTGGAGGAGTGGGGAACCAAACCCGATTTTCCAGATTAGTCAACTGCTCTTTGCCACTACACTGTGTACCCAGTCAATATGAGGGTAGTTGGAGTCACCCAGCAATACACCTTTTCCACTTTTGTAGTCTCCCTTATCTCCATGAATTTGTCCACTCACTTTGAAAGCCTTCCACGTTGGCAGCCATTACACCCTGTTGCAGTGAGTTCCACATTTTTATTATGTGCCGTGTGAAAAAGCACATCCTTGAGTCCGTACTGAATTTCCCACCCTTCAGCTTCAGACCCCGAGTTCTAGTATTATGGAAGATGGAGAAAGTCTTGTCCCATGAAATGACCGGGGAATGAATCCAACCCAACCAGGGGGCAGAAAAATATGGTATACCAATAACAGACTCTGGAAAATTGCACCAATGGAAGTGGAGGTGCACACAAACCAACACAACAGAGATGACAGAGTTGTTACCCCTACACCTCTGCATTGCACTGCTCATGCATTCCTTGGCCTTATTTGCAACTGCAATCTCACCAGGGTTTAAACATCAAAGAAGAGCGGGAAATGTCAGAAATCGACCAGAGTCCCTCCCGTGGCCCCCTAACAAGGTCTTATTCCCCCACAACTCTGCATCCTACTTTGTGGGTAAAAAATCTTGTAAGTTCTTAAATTAGTTTGCATTATGTACGTGAGTGCCATCAAGCTCCAACCAATTTACAGGGTCCCCAACAGTAGTCTTTCAAGGCAAAGGAAGCAGAGCTGGTTTGGCAGCTTTTTCCTCGGAGTCTTCCTTGTTGGTCCCCCTTCCAAGTACTGACCCTGCTTAGCATCTAAGATCTGACAAGATCAAGCTACACCCGGCAGTCTCCCCCCTCCCCCAGTAATAGGACTGAGTATTTTAGTGCTGTCAAGTTGCAACTGACTCTTAGGCTCATTCCGCACATGCAGAATAATGCACTTTCAAACTGCTTTCAGTGCTCTTTGAAGCTGTGCGGAATAGCAAAACCCACTTCCAAACAGTTGTGAAAGTGGTTTGAAAACGCATTATTTTGCGTGTGCGGAAGGGGCCATGGTGACTACAGCAAGGAGCTTTCAAGGCGAGTAAGAAGCAGATGTGGTTTGTCACTGCCCGCCTCTTCAGAATGTTGTGCTGCTCAAAAGTTGGTTGTGTGTGTGGAGGGGGGGGGGTTAATTTACTGATAAATTAAACATTATTTAGTTTTTTCAGCTAATAGGGATAGGAGAACTTTAATTGAATGCTGGACTGGAGACCAGGATTCTGTTGAAGCCTTCTCCCCCCCACCCCCGCCCCCAGCCACTGTTTCCCAGGTCTATGTGAAAGTGGATAATGGTGGCAGCATTTTGCGGAGTCTTGGCTGTGAACCACAATCTTTGTTATTGGGTAATACCCAAACCTGAAATTTGCCAGATAAAACAGATGGTGCTCACCCCCTACGCAAGTTCCAGTGTAGTTTCCTTTCAGTTCAGTGGGGCTACTTGTAGACTAGGAAAAGCTGAACCAAAGCCCGGACATGTTGGTAAGAATATGGAAGCTGTTGGACTTGGGCCTGGTGGGAGGAGCCACAACACGGACTGTGTCTGAGCCAGATGGACCCTGTGAGGTGGTCAGCACCTTTAAGGCTATTCCCCCGGGCCTGCTCCTTGACCAGTTTATCATCCCAGTCCACCCCTGCCCAGATGTGTGTTGGTTAGGCTTTAGATCAGCGCCACCAGAACCAGAATACTCTTATCTGGTGAACTGGATTTGTTCCCCTGCTCCTCCACATGAAGCCTGCTGGGCTTCATGTGGAGCCAGTCCCAGTTCTTAAGAACTCTCTCAGCCCCCTGCCCTGCCTCACAAGGTGTCTGTTGTGGGGAGCGGAAGGGGAAAGGAGTTTGGAAGCAGCCTTGAGTCTCCTTATGTAACCCCCATGCTCAGAATGGGTTGACCCAGTAAGGGGTGGAGACCCAAAGCAGCAAGAGGCTGCAGAGCTCATGTAGTTGGAGACCAGGCTACCAGACTCGGACCTTGGTTGTGTAAGCCCTGAACACCTTGTTAAGGTAACTGCAATGTTGTTGGGAACTAGTGGGAAGGGAGTTGTTTATTTTTGCTATGTTGTAAATGTTGGAGTTTATTGTTTCAGGGTTTTTTATGTTTGTAATGGGAAACCTCCTGGAAACCTTCATCATGTTGAAGCCTGTTTATCAAGCCCTTGGAGTCTTCAGGAGCCAACCCATTTGCAGGAAGAAATGGACTTGGCATTACAAGACTGTAAATATAAGGACTTGAAAATGCAACCTGAACAGGACCTTGAAGTGTGATGTTAAATGTTGATGTTATATGTTATATGTTATATGTTAAGAAAGTAAACCATTTTGTTTTTAAAAATTGTTGTTGCAAACTCATTCCAGGTTCTGCCCCACAGAACCCTCAAGCTGAGGTTACACTTACAGGAGTGGAAGGCGGGGTATAAATCCAAACTCTTCTTCTTCTTAACTGGAGACCTGCAGTAGGGAGGGGGAATTGGTAAAGATCCCCCCTTCCACTGGTGCAAATGGTCCATGATGCCCAACAGAGGAGTTCACACGCTTGAGTATGTGTGTGCCGTGCTACATCTGTGTACACACGTTAAGGAGTAGCCACAGAGTGATTATTTCATGGTAACGCTTTCTGTGTGAGAATTCCATTAAGACTAAGACAATCCTCACGTGTTCATGTGCTTGCACATATTTGTGTAAGGTAGAACGGCGTTCAATTGTCTCTCTTGCTCATGGCAATAAATTATGAATTGCTATTACTCTGGTTAATTTTTAAGCCACCCGTCTTAATTGTGATGCTATAAATTAAACAGGCTTCCCCGGTGCTGTCGTCCCAGAATCTCTACGCACCAGAACTTTATTTGCTCCTGGATATCCGCCCTAGCAGTGAATGGCTCCACACTGCAGCCTCTTTCCAGAACTGGGAATGTACCAAGCTGGAGCAATTTCTGCACACTGTGACAGAGGAAATCCCTTCTTTTCAAAGGAATATGCCCAGTGGTGGGATTCAGCAGATTTGCACCACTTTGGCAGAACCGGTTGTTAAAATGGTGCTTGTAAACAATGGGCCTTTCCCCACTTATCTTCTGCTGCGCGCTACTCGGGCCAAGTAGCGCGGGGTCCCGGGGCACTCCCCACTACAGGGGCGGCAACAACGCAGCCGCCCCGATGCTGCAGCTGTCGCGCCCCCTCAGCACGCGTCATTCCTGGCGCTGGAGAAAAGGGCGCCTTTTGACGACGCGCGGGGTCGTGGGGAAGCCAGGGTATGCGCCAGAAATGATGCGCGCAGTGAGTAGCGCGCAGCGACGGTGGTAGAGGGAAAAGTGGGGAAAGGCCCAATCAGTTGTTAAATTACTTGAATCCCACCACTGAATACGCCCTCCCCCTGAAAGGTCTTTTCTAGTTCCTGCTGGGTTTGGTCTCTGTCTCAAGGCCAAAGTACATGACAGCATTGGGCTAGAGGTCAACAAACAAAACAGGGGCAACCCATAACTTGCCAGGAGTTCAAACACATAAAATAAACAAAATTGTTGATAGAAAGGGCCATCGAATCACAGGCAACTTGGGGCCATTTCTGAAGGAGTTCTCTGTGTACGAGTCGTTCAGAGGTCACCTGCCTCTGCATAGCAACCTTGGACTTCCTTGGTGGTCTCCCATCCAAGTGATAACCATGGCTGACCTTTCTTAGCCTCCGAAATCTGACAAGATCAAGCTAGCCTGGGTCGTCCAGGTTAGAACCAAATAACATTATCCTCCCGCAAAATGCGGAGTTGTCAAGAGAAACTGATAGGCTGCCAATGCAAAATAAGATAGCCCCAGGCCAGCCTCGCCACAACTTAGTAGCTAAGTGGTGGCGGGCAGTGGAAACTAAAATACTTTCCCTGGGATTTTCCTGGGAAGCCTTGCAAATGCTGCCTGCTCCTGAAATCTTCTCTCAATTAAAAAGGCGACTGCTAGATCAAGAGTTTCAAGTTCTGCAAGACAAGGCGAGAAGCAATTGTTCCCCCCTCTTTTTTAATATCAAATTTAAAATCAATCACATGGCAGATTATTTGAGTTTACTTCAGGAGCCCAAGCATAGATGGATAATCACTAGGGCTCGATGTAACTCCTTCCCTTGCTCTATGCTACAAGGAAGGTTCCGAAAAATCGACCTGCAAGAGTGGAAATGTCCTCATTGTACCACAGCAGTTCAAACCATGGAACATATATTGCTCGACTGCCCCAAAATCGAGGGATCTAGGACCAGACTTTTTGCTCTTTGTCCTGTAATCTTTAATGAATACTCTGCTGTGGGGAAGATTACGTTTCTACTAAACAATTTCGCCTCCGAGATTTTAACTTTTGTAGCTAGGTTCCTTATAGGAACTTTGAAATGATTACCTGCGATGGTTCTCATGTATGGGATACTTGTTTGGACAATGTTGGCTGTTATATGGATTCTATGCCTAATAAAGGTTTATATATATATATAACTTAGTAGCTAAGCAGGATTGGCCTTGGTTATATTTGGATGGAAGACCACCAAGAAAATCCAGGGTCAGACAATGGCAAAGCCCCTCTGAATGTCTCTGGCCTTAAAAAACCCACTGAAAAAATCTTAAAAACTATTCAAATCTGGTCCAATTAATAAGAAGATATTAATGAACATTTGAATTTTTTTATTTTGATACAACAAAAAATTAAAATTGAAATTTAAGGTAATGAACAAGCTGAATTTTTATATAAGAAATTAGATATCTATTGTCAATTAATGAACTGATTGGGTATTTTTCACATATTGAATTTATATTATAGTTATAATCAAACCTAATGTTGATGAATGGTTTTCATATTTGTGTAGATAATTGTTAATCTTTTTCCTTCTTGTTCTTTAATGTTTATACTCAAAAATGAACAAAATGTATACAGTGTATTGAATTGAATGTATAAACATTATTGTTAAATTAATTGTATTGTTAAACAACTTATTGTTAATTAATTTTAAATTAAAAAAGAAAATAGAGTTGTATATATTGTACAAATGTTACACTATTTCTATTTATTCTCCTTTTTTCAATCGATTGACTCTTTTTTCCTTTTTGAAATAAGACAAAAATATTTCTAATCTTCTACAAATTTAATAATGAACTACGCTTTCTTTTTTTTCAGATTTGGATAAAGAATCACACCCACTCTGTCTAAAACCGTATAGCTAGAAATACTTGTAACAAAGGAGGAAGTCTCCTTTCTTATTGCTCTATTTCTTTATATAATATCAAAGTATATGTTTTTGAACTTTCTTTTTTAAACTTTCAATAAAGAATATTTTTTTAAAAAAACCCACCAAGGGTCACCACGAGCAAGCTGTAACTTGACGGCAAAACGGAAGGTGGCAAAATCTTACAGGCCCCCCTTCCCCACCCTTACCTGCGTCTCAGAGAGGTTCAGCTGTCGGGCGAGCTCTGTCCTTTCTCGGCCCACAACGTACTGGCAACGCTGAAATTCCAGCTCCAACCTGTAGAGCTGTTCGGCAGTAAAAGAGGTCCGGGTCCTCTTGGGCCGATCCAAGTCCAAACCTTTGGGAAGGACGATCTCCCGGATGGTTCCTTTGGCATCTAGAGGGAATCATAAAGACAGAGACTTGAGGGGCGGGCGGTGCCAATGTCCAGCCTGCCAGACAGACATCTGGTGCGCGTCCTCTTGGGGATTCGGGGTTTAGCTCAAAAGCTCTTCTGTCTCTGAAATGTCCGAGCTTACATCGCTGCTTAAAGAAAGGAATTGGGATAAATGTTTGGACAATTAGAAACCTATGGTAGAATATGTATTATTATTGTTATTATTGTTGTTGTTGTTTATTATTATTATTATTATTATTATCATCTCTCTCTCTCTCTCTCTCTCTCTCTCTCTCTCTCTATCTATCTATCTATCTATCTATCTATTTATCTATCAGCTATCTATCATCTATCTATCTATCATCTATCTATTTATTTAACTTAATATACCGCCCCAGCCCGAAGGGGCTCTGGGCGATGTACAACATAAAACATCATACATAAAACATCATAGTATATTAGCTAGAGGAGCGAATCAAAATTATATTGTAAATAATTATACGTACATAAAAAGAAAAAAATGAACTGGTAACTAATGATTTTGAAGGTTAACGGATGTTTAAAATTAAGAATAGAGAAAACTGTGACGTTTACCGATTTATTTATGTTCGTAAAGATATAACTCTGCTTACGTTGCTAAGGACCAAGAAGTATACTTATTTACAACTAATACTCATTGCGGATGAAGTTGGGAGTCCCTGTGATAAATGTAATTATCTATATCTGTAGACTTTGTAACTTTATTTGTTATTGTCGTCGAAGCGTTTTTAAGTACGAATAAAAAACTTTTAAACAGAGAAGGCCCAGCTGTCCCTTTGCTTCACGTTCTGTCTTGGCCCAGCTCAGAATATATTCAACTGTGATGTGCCCCAGAGGAGTCCAGGGAACTCTTGCAAAATAATTCTGTCTATTGCATTTTTTCTATTCGAAGAACGTGAGAAGAGCCCGAAGGGATCATCAGGCCCAAGTCCCCCACCCCCAGCCACAGAGCCAGGATTGTAAGACCACAGTACCCCCAATCCAACCATGGGCCCCCCACCCGTTCCCTCTCATGACCAATCTGGGTATTTCTGTCTCACACAAAATACCCCCAGTCTGGCCTCTTCTCCTTTACAGCTGGGGAAGATTTTTCTCCCACTATCTCATCTTGCAAAAACAGTGTGGGAAAACCATGGTGGGTTTCCCAAAAAGGTTTCAGTTCAACCTCAACCAGGGCTTCAGGGGTAATTTGGAAGGAAGAAGCCCCACCTGGTTTGAAGGTGAACTGAAAAGGGAAAAGAAGAGTCAGGTGTACCAGTTTTGAACTCTCCCGTAAGGTAAAAAGACACCTAGTGGCTGGTGCAACACAGTGCAGCTCCGTGTTGAAATGGGTGGAAATTTGTTTTACAAAGCAAATAGGAAACTTTTTCCAGCAGAGATTTGCTTGCTTTTTGCGGAGTCGAGTAGCATCACCTGCCACTAAGTAAAGGTCAGTACTCCCCGCTCTCCGGCCATAGATTTATGACTCGATGATCAACATGACAGCTAAGATCCTTCAGAATGAGAACAAACTGATTTTTTTTAAAAAAAAAAAATCTGTGTAGTGCATTTGGAGACATTTTGCAATGTCATGTGGGTTTATTCGATTCTGGAATAAATTCTAATGGAAAAAAAAAACAGGTTCTGGGACAGCTGACACACCAACAATTTTATTGCAACGAATCCATTACAGTCTAATTGTTAAGGGATGGGTGCTGTGTGGTTTCCGGGCTGTCTGGCCGTGTTCTAGCAGCATTCTCTCCTGACGTTTCGCCTGCATCTGTGGCTGGCATCTTCAGAGGATCGAAAAGCCTTCGACAATATTGTCGAAAAGCCTTCGACAATACATGTTAAGGGATGCTTCCTCAGAGGAAATTTCCACTGAGCTAAGTTGGAAGTGCACTAGACTGCGCTCCTAAAGGTGCCACAAGACTTTTTGTCATTAAAAAAAATTGTCCGTCCCACTCTGAGCTCCTCACAAACGCTGAATCGTCAAAGAAGCACTCATTAAGCGCACCCCAGATTTCTTTGCTAGATAAGAACAAAATCCAGCTAATTCTGCTTTCTAGTCAGCCCACTGGAAACTCACAAGCCTCGCATGAATGAAGTAGCCTTCTCCTATTGCTTGCCCTTGCATCTGGTACGCTGCTTCTGTAGGTGGAGGTTCCATTGAGTCATTCTGGCTAATTGCTGTTGATCAAAAAGGAATGTTTTTTTTCCTAAGGGGAACAAGTGACCATCTTTACACCTGCAGGGCCAAATTGCACAGATCCTGGGCTCCTAGTACAACCAAGACTTCAGAGGTGGATATCCAGACTGTTGTGTGCATCCATGCAAGAAGAAGAGGAGGAGGAGTTTGGATTGATCCCCCACTTATCTCTCCTGTAAGGAGACTCAAGGTGGCTTACAAGCTCCTTTCCCTTCCTCTCCCCACAACAGACACTTTGTGAGGTAGGTGGGGCTGAGAGAGTTCTCAGAGAACTGGGACTAGCCCAAGGTCACCCAGCAGGGATGTAGGATTGCGGAAACACATCTGGTTCACCAGATAAGCTTCCACCACTCAGGTGGAGGAGTGGGGAATCAAACCCAGTTCTCCAGATTAGAATCCATCTACTCTTAACCATGACACCACGCTGGCTCTACATTCTCACTGGAGATTCCTTCACCACACTTCTCACAATCTTCTGATCATTTTAGCTCCCCTTTCTCAGATCTAGTTAAATCCCCATAGGAGCTGTGGGCTCCTCATTCTATTGTGTAGAAAACTCCTCTATGAAAGCGTCTGCTGTGTTATTTTCCCAAGGCCTGCTCAGTAGCCACACATAAAGAATGTTTTGATAAATCAAGGTCTTCTTGCTCTTCTAGCCACGCACTGTCAGATGACCCTGGCAGCTCACAAGGTGGTCACGATACAATTCCTTGTGTTTGTCTAGTACCTCGCTCCCAGGGGTAGGCTGCCTCTGTCCAAGGAAGTTCCATTAAGGTGTCCCAGGCAACAGCTATTGGTAGACCTATTCTGCAGGGGTTTGCTGGAGTCTGTCTAAAAGCCATATCCAGTGGGAATAAGTTCTACAAATTAACTATGCATTTTGGGACGAAGGATAGTGTTTTGCTTGTCTTGAATTTATTGTCCATAAGTGTCCAGCAGTGTCCACCAGCCTAATGGTGTCGCCCCCCCCCCCCCCGTCTCTGCGGGAAGGGATTCAGGAAGGGAATGGGAAGCCAATCTGAACAGGCCTTCTCAGGGGTCAGAATTTCCTTGCCTGCATTTCTGTTAGTTGAATTGCACTCTCTGTCTGGATTGAAATGGGACACACATGTCCTTTTTACTCCCCCCACAAAGTTTACATTTAGACCATAAAAAAGGATTCACCCAAAGAAGCACCCATCCCAGATGTTTCTATATGAGTCACTGTTCTGCCTCTTAACTAGAAGGAGCAGCAACTCCTGCAGGGACATATCAGACACCCTCCTCCAAGAGCAGGTCATTGTGACTTGCTTCTGCATCAAAATTGACTGAATAGTCCAATTATAGCCCGAAAGGAATTGTGACAGGATTATATCAGGCTCACCATAGAGTGGTCGGAAGGAGACCCGAGAAAGGGGTGAAGGACAGGCAGATGGAAACCCTACAAACAGCACCCCGTGAACAGCTGACTCCCCTTCCACACATGCAGAATAATGCACATTCAATCCACTTTCACAATTGTTTGAAAGTGGATTTTGCTATTCCGCACAATAAAATCCAGCTTCAAAATGCATTGAAAGTGGATTGAAAGTGCATTATTCTGCATGTGTGGAAGGGGCCAAAGAGAACCAAGCTGCAAGCAAGCCTGCAGTCGCATGACTCCCTTGGGTGTGAAAAGGCCAGCCCTTTGAAACACGCTACTATTGCTGCAACTATTAGTAGTAGCAGCTACTATAGCTGCTACTACTATTATTATGATTTCTCTTCCCCAGGCAAGGAAAGCCCTGCTAAAACAGAATGAACACCACCTGATCCACTATCCAGTTTTCCACAATGGCTGGCCAGATTTCTCCAGGGAGTTCACAAGCAGAATACCAAGAAAACAAGCAGCACCTACATTCCAGAGCAACTGAAAAGATTTCCTGCCCAGAACAGCCGTACAACGCCGGTTCAGCAGTATGCTCCCCTGCCCTGTCTCTGGCACCATAGGCTGTTTGTGTTCACTTCACACGGCAGTTACACCCAATCTGAACGCTGTGCCATAGCATCTCATCTGGTATTGCATGAAATTCAAGGGATGCCGTTTGAACAATGTGCCACTTTCTTGGTGATGCTTTTGAAAGTCTTCCTATGCAGGGAAATGCTTGGGGGTCTCCTGGCAAAAACGGGAAAGCAGTAGATTAGTATCTTAAAGACACGGGTTCGAATTCACATGCTGCTGTGAAACTTGTTACAGTCTTGGGCCTGTTGCTTTCCCCCACACCTAACCTACTTCGCAAAGGAAAAGTTATCCCTTCCGCATCACGACTTTCCCTGCCACGTTTTTGATGTATTGCAGGTCTGCATAAGAAATTAAGTGGGAATTGGGGGGGAGTTTTGTGAAAGCTGTAAATGACACACAAGGCCAGCAAATGACACAAAAAATTTAGAAACTCAGAAATGCATAAAATTATGTATGTATTGTAAAAGCCCAAATAAACTCAAAAATACACACATTGCACTCTGGCTGTGTCTAATCGTATATATTAATCTTATATATAATTGAACAACTTAACACTTCTATTTGTATTTACATTTCCTTATTTCTCTGACACAGTTCTTAAAGATACAGTATAAGTCTTCCAACTCTTATAACTAAACATAAGTAATCACTGAGTCCATTCAATTCTTTGTTCAGAAACAAAACTTCAGTTCCATATAGTCCGCACTTCCGCACTTACTGTGTTGTACCGGTTTCTACTCAGGTTCAACTCAGTGTATCCGCTGCAACCGAGTGACGTTTATCGCGCCATTTTGGCTGGGGCGCGACATCCCTATGCAGTTATGAACTTATGACTCACTGGTGGAACAAAGGTCGATAATAAACCCGAGCGAGAATCGAGGGCCTTGTCGAGAAAGCGACGCATCCACTCAACCAATCAGGGCAGCAGTTTAGCGTCGCCAGAGCGGAGAGTCATGGCCAGCGGGCGAAGTAGCGGCTTTTAATCTGGTTAGCTCCACGTTTTGAAGCTCACGATGCTCGAGATCGTTTCAAACAGCAGTTAAACTGGAAAATTTTGTAAAGCGGTAGCTCGAGGCGGTAGTTAACGCGTCGTACATGCTAGCCAGCTTCAGGCGATGCAGGCTTCAACAAAATAAACGTTCCGGCTTCCGCCCATTAACTGGCCAAAATCCACGGTCAGTGGCTCGTTTAGGGTAGTCCGCCCATGGCTTCCGGTTCCAGGGGCCAAAGGGAAGTTGCGGACAGCCAGGAATAAGTAACCCCCCATTGAAGGGAACCGGAGGTGGAGCCTTCACTCGCTTGCTGGTCACGGGCACCCATGGCCCTAATTCTGTGGGTTCTGCATAGAAACATCTTGCGCGTATAGAGCGTTTTTTGTGCGTCTTCCTCGAGTGGCTATGCCAGGTAATGTTTCAAACAGCTTCAGCATCAGTTCTTTTGAGGGCTTCTAATGGGTATATTGGCTCCCATGGGAGCAGGCAACTCTTAACAGAGAGCCAATATACCCATTAGAAGCCTCTGATGAAGGATGTTGAACATACTAACATACTGAAGATACTGCTGATTCTATATCTTGAGCGATTTCTATAATAGAACCTAGAATTGGAAATATGGACTATATGGAACTGAAGTTTTGTTTCTGAACAAAGAATTGAATGGACTCAGTGATTATTTATATTTAGTTATAAGAGTTGGAAGACTTATACTGTATCTTTAAGAACTGTGTCAGAGAAATAAGGAAATGTAAATACAAATAGAAGTGTTAAGTTGTTCAATTATATATAAGATTAATATATAAGATTAGACACAGCCAGAGTGCAACGTGTGTATTTTTGAGTTTATTTGGGCTAATGTTGACATTGCACTCTTAAAGATAGTTGTGTATTGTAAAAGCAACGTATTTTACCTTGTAGTACCATAAACACACACAATAAAAGAAAAAGAACATTTCAGATTGCTTCTCTGGTATGAAGGTAGGGCCAAACAATTTTTTTATGTGGATTTCCAGATCGCAAGGGGCACTTTGCCTCTAACCTTAGCGACGTGGGAAGGATAACTGTATTGTGAGGCTATGGTGAAATTCCCCCCTGAGTATTTTAGGGGACAGGCAAAATTAAACTGTGATAAATTGTGATAAATAAATAATACCATGTGACCCAGATAGGTTTGCTTATAGCAACATCAAGCATCAATATGGTACCTTTGTCTGCTGTGGCCATCTTGCTGTAATCGTTACAGCAAACCCATTTGGTAGGCCCTTATTTTCATTCCCATGATGCTGATGAGGAGGCTAAGGGGTTAATCCAGTGGTGGGATTCAAATAATCTAACAACTGGTTGTTTACAAGCACCATTTTAACAACTGGTTCTGTAGAAGTGTTGCAAACCTGCTGGATCCCACCACTGGGTTAATCCCAGAAATCTAGTAAAATCGGAGCAGAAATTTGTTTCTAATGGACAGGATGGGGGCGCTGCCTGTTTGGAATCACAATCTCTTGACTTTCCACAAACTACCTTGTTTCCCCTAATATAAGACATCCCCGAAAAATAAGACATAGTAGAGGTTTTGCTGAAGTGCGAAATATAAGGCATCCCCCGAAAGTAAGACGTAGCAAAGTTTTTGTTTGGAAGCATGCCTGACGAACTGAACACAGAAAAATAAGACATCCCCTGAAAATAAGACATAGGGCATCTTTGGGAGCAAAAATTAATATTAGACACTGTCTTATATTCGGGGAAACACGGTATGCAACACTGAATTATTCCAGAGGGCTCTTTCTACACTAAATTTACTTGTATAAACTACTGGGGTGTGTGGCCAATACTACTGTGTACAGTTTGCTGTAAGTTCAATTCTTCTTTGCAATCCTGCATCAGTTTGTATCCATGCTTCGCCTCAATTTTATTTTGTTTTGTTTTGTTTAGGTATCTGGTTGGTTCTGCATCCCAAATCCTCTTTCATTGTTTATTGACAGTCCCACCCATCCATTGCACTGATTCACTTTAAAAAGCCAAAAAGTCCAAATTGAGAAAGGTGGACTATAAATCAATCAATCAATAAATCTCAGCGCCCATTCCACCCCAGAACAGTGATCTTTCAGTTTTTAAATATACTTTGAGTTTTGTGTTGTTTTTGTTTTATTTTTCAACTGAAGTCTCTGCCTCCATGTTGAAAAACTTGCTTGCAATAGCGATAATTTCCTAACGCTAGGATTCTGTCTCATTAAGAAAAAGTACCATTGCTACTAATTCATTAATTTAAAATATGTCAGGGTCTGCCTGTCTCCCAACAATTATGCACATGAAAACCACATAACAAAAAACTTCAATCACAAAGCCAACAAACGAGCCGCAGGCATAGACCTATAGAGCCACCCTAGCGCAGTGCGG
This sequence comes from Sphaerodactylus townsendi, assembly GCF_021028975.2. Classification (NCBI taxonomy): domain Eukaryota; kingdom Metazoa; phylum Chordata; class Lepidosauria; order Squamata; family Sphaerodactylidae; genus Sphaerodactylus; species Sphaerodactylus townsendi. The sequence continues at coordinate 87,176,257 of NC_059434.1, read as the reverse complement.
GAGTGTCAGTCAGACTAGAATTTGGGAAAGCGATTCAGGTCCCATGCTGTCATGGAAGTCTGCTGGGTGACTTTGAACCACTCTCTACCAAATCTACTTGTTCCATGACCTCAAGGACCATTGTGAGGGTAAAATAGAGGATAGGAGAATGACTTGAGCAGTTTTAGATTTCCACTGGGCACAAAAGTAAGAAAGTAAAAAGGACTAGCAGAAGAGTTCATTTCTCTACAGGGCAGCCATTCACAGCTCCTTCACACATGAGATCTTTCCTACCAGGATGTAGACATTTGGGTTTCTAAGAGTGGGGGATCATGTTTGGATAAAGCCCCGATCAAGCTCTTGGCTGCTGCAGACACCCGCTGTCCACAGAATTCAGATTGCCTTCCCGTGGTGGCCAATCAAGGATCCATGGATTTCCAACATCCTGGCAGTCCTATGTGGGTCTGGTGACAATGGGAATGTTTTTCCTGTATTGTCAGAGAGCTTTCCACTCGGCCGGAATCATCTGGGAGTGCTGTTCCTTGGTTTCAGGGCTGTATGCCGTGTTCCTGGCATTCTCCTCCTGAGTGCTCCCACTAGTGACCTTGCTATCTGCATTGTTACTCCCATGCTATAGACTTCATTGGTACTCATACTTCTATTCAGATGCCCTCAACTATTAACCTGGTTGTCTTCTTTGTTACTCACAGACAATGTTTCTTCACCCACCCTGGACATTCCAATCAGGAATATATCCTCTGAAGATGCTGCGAGCCACAGATGCAGGCGAAACGTCAGGAGAGAATGCTGCTAGAACATGGCCATACAGCCCGGAAACCACACAGCACCCCAATGTTTTTCCTGCCCAAAATATGTCCATATCAGGAATCTGCCCCAGAGATATCCCTTTGGTTTGGCTCTCTCCCCTCCTAGATAATGAGTAGTGAAGTTGCTATGTATTTATTTAATTTAATTTATATGCCTTTCCCATATGGGCTCAGGATAGCTAACAACATTAATAATTCTCTGTCTGTCTGTCTGTCTGTCTGTCTGTCTGTCTCTCTCTCTCTCTCTGTGAGATGGATTGACTCCCCAAAGGAAGCCACCACCCTCTCAATCTGCAAGACCTGGGCAAGTATGTTAACAATGGGATGTTTTGAAGGACACTGACCCAAAGGGTCGCCATGGGTTGGAAATGGCTTGAGGTCATGGAACATACGCATTTCTGAACATTCCAAGTCCGTCACTGTAGCTCTGGTTAGGTGATTATATGGTTCCTGATCCTGTGCGCATGGCCAATTAGGAATGGGTTGGGGGGTGAGGAATAGGATCGACCCCCTGCCTTCCACCTCCAGATATTCAGGGGCTTTTATGTTGGAGAGAGAATGGCTTTTGGCAGATTTGGCTGTCTTTCTACTCTGTGTTTGTTTTTACTTTCTTAATGGATTTGTGGTGTTGTGTGCCCTTTCAGCTTGTCGCTGTGTCATTAGCTGACTTGGATCAAGGAGATAAGGTGGATTATAAATATTTTAAATCAATAAATACGGTCTGGATTTTTTTTTAAATTCACGATTCAATCATCTTGCATGTTGCAGCTCTGTCTGCCTTTGCAAATCACCCTGCATGCTTAGAATGAAGCCAGGTACATAACTACTTTGATTACTCCTGCTATTAATAAATACCAAATATTGAGAGCCAGCGTGGTGTAGTGGTTAAGCACAGGTAGATTCTAATCTGGAGAACCAGGTTTGATTCCCCACTCCTCCATCTGAATGGCGGAGGCTTATCTGGTGAACCAGATGTGTTTCCGCACTCCTGCATTCCTGCAAGGTGACCTTGGGCTAGTCATAGTTCACTCTGAACTCTCTCAGCCCCACCTGCCTCACAAGGTGTCTGTTGTGGGGAGAGGAAGGGAAGGAACTTGTAAGCCACCTTGAGTCTCCTTACAGGAGAGGAAGGTGGGATATAAATCCAAACTGTTCTTCTTCATCATCCATAGGCTATAATAATAATAATAATAAGCCTTTATTTGGCATAACAATAATCATAAAAACCTGAGATAAAAGGTACACAAATACAAAGGTTTAAGATAGAATATAAATTATTGATTGTGCATCACCTCCAGTAAAAATCGTGCTACCAATTCACAAGTTTCATTGTCAGAATTGTCCAGAAGGAAAGGAAGTCTACCTGATTCTCCCATTTCACTAGGTATCCTAGAAAGAATATTGGAATATTTTGATCTGATATTAGCAAATTTAGGGCAGCAAAGCAGTTGATGTGCCAATGTTTCAATTTGTTGTTCACCACAAGAGCACACCCTTTCGCTCATTTCCAAGTTGTTAAATCTACCACGCAATAAAGTGGAGGGATAGGATATATGTTTATCCTTGAAGCCACCAACAGAACCCTGCCCTGCCCTGTTGTTTGTAACCTGGAGTATAAATCTCTCTTCTCTGGAGAGACAGTTCTGTGCATCTGCTGAAATGCGAGAATAAACGTTCTTAGCATTTGTGGTGCTGCTGAGCTCCAGCATAATTTTCCTGGGCGCAAGCCGGCATCTAACAGACAGCCTAGTAAACAGGGTGTCAACTCTGATCCTTGCAATGCAAAGTATCTGCCTCGCGACCCACTCCAACTGAAGACAACAACAACAATCAGATCCCCATGAATGCCGGCAGGTTTGCAAAGCGAATTCCTTCCCATCAGGGGAGATATAATGAAGGCAAAGCCGGAGAATGAAAGAAGTTCAGGCAGCTTCAAGGAAGGAAGGAAGGAAGGAAGGAAGGAAGGAAGGAAGGAAGGAAGGAAGGAAGGAAGGAAGGAAGGAAGGAAGGAAGGAAGGAAGGAAGGAAGGAAGGAGGGAGGGAGGGAGGGAGGGAGGGAGGGAGGGAGGGAGGGAGGGAAGGAAGGAAGGAGGGAAGGAAGGAAGGAAGGAAGGAGGGAGGGAGGGAGGGAGGGAGGGAAGGAAGGAAGGGAAGGAAGGAGGGAGGGAGGGAGGGAGGGAGGAAGGAAGGAAGGAAGGAAGGAAGGAAGGAAGGAGGGAGGGAGGGAGGGAGGGAGGGAGGGAGGAAGGAAGGAAGGAAGGAAGGAAGGAAGGAAGGAAGGAGGGAGGGAGGGAGGGAGGGAAGGAAGGAAGGAAGGAAGGAAGGAAGGAAGGAAGGAAGGAAGGAAGGATCCTTATTACAGAAGATACATGTTTGACTGTGGATGAGAGCATTTTGCGTTCCTGTGTTCAGGAGAAAGGTTGGCTGATGGGGTTTGTGTTGGGATTTTGCCATTGTCTGTCACAACTCACTTATAAAAGGGACCACTGTTTGCATATAAACAAGTTGCTGGTCACTGTTTATAACCTGGTCTATGGATTAGCTATTGGTCAGTCAGATAGCCACTGCTCTCATGATGTTAGCGAGCGCATACAGCTGAACTGAAGTTATAAACTCTGTTTCTTTGTTTGAGCAGACATGGCACCAGAGAGGAGACGCGAGGTACTAGAGACATCCTGTGAAACAGCAGATAGGCAGCAAGATGTAACCAAATGAACAGTAATGTAGATGTGTCACAGGAAAGAAAGGATTTCTTATTGTATCCCCACACAAACACACCCAACAACATATATACATACACACACACCCCCAACAGTTTGTAAAAGTAGTTGAAAGGGTCTTCCTGAGGAAGTCAGGAAGGATCCCCCACTTCCATCTTTCTACAGAACATGCAAAACAGACATATTCAGGAGACCATTTTTGTAAAGAGATTAGAAACAGAGCAGAAGGAAATAGCCTAGAAGGTCAGTTTAAAAGAGAACGTGATTGTAGTCTACTGCAGGTATTATTGTAGGTATTATCAATTTATAAGGGAGTATGATTGTAGTCTACTTCAAGTATTATTGTAGGTATTACCAATTTATAAGGGAATATGATTGTAGTCTACTGCAAGTATTATTGTAGGTATCATTTTATAAGAGAATATGATTGCACTCTAAGTATTATTGTAGGTATTATCAATTTATAAGAGAATATGATTGTAGTCTACAAGTATTATTGTAGGTATTATCAATTTATAAGGGAATATGATTCTAGTCTACTGCAAGTATTATTGTAGGTATTATCAATTTATAAGAGAATATGATTGTAGTCTACTCTAAGTATTATTGTAGGTATTATCAATTTATAAGGGAATATGATTGTAGTCTACTCTAAGTATTATTGTAGGTATTATCAATTTATAAGGGAGTATGATTGTAGTCTACTTCAAGTATTATTGTAGGTATTACCAATTTATAAGGGAATATGATTGTAGTCTACTTCAAGTATTATTGTAGGTATCATTTTATAAGAGAATATGATTGTACTCTACTCTAAGTATTATTGTAGGTATTATCAATTTATAAGAGAATATGATTGTAGTCTACTTCAAGTATTATTGTAGGTATTATCAATTTATAAGAGGATATGATTGTAGTCTACTCTAAGTATTATTGTAGGTATTATCAATTTATAAGAGAATATGATTGTAGTCTACTGCAAGTATTATTGTAGGTATTATCAATTTATAAGGGAATATGATTGTAGTCTACTCTAAGTATTATTGTAGGTATTATCAATTTATAAGGGAATATGATTGTAGTCTACTGCAAGTATTATTGTAGTGTTAAGTATTATCAATTTATAAGGGAATATGATTGTAGTCTACTCTAAGTATTATTGTAGGTATTATCAAATTATAAGGGAAAATTATTGTAGCCTACTACAATGGTTGTTATAGATATCAATTTATAAGGAAATGTGGTGGTAGTTTACTTCAATTTTTATTATAGATATTATTGTAGGTATTATTGTAGGTATTATCAATTTATAAGGGAATATGATTGTAGTTTACTGCAAGTATTATTGTAGGTATTATCAATTTATAAGGGAATATGATTGTAGTCTACTGCAAATATTATTGTAGATATTATCAATTTCTAGGGGAAAAATATTGTAGCCTACTACAATGTTTGTTATAGATATCAATTTATAAGGAAATGTGGTGGTAGTTTACTTCAATTGTTATTGTATACATCAGTTTATAAGGGAATATGACTGTAGTCTACTCTACTACAATGATTATTGATCTATTGTCAATTTATAAGGGAGGAGTGTGATTTTAGTCTACTGCAATTATTATTATAGGTATCATTACTGCAGATAGTATCACAGTATAGGGGAATGGGCTTTTAAAAATATTATTTGATTTATATGCCACCATTCTCCTATAATGGGCTCAGGTTGGGTTTTAAAAAATCAGTTTAAAATGCAGCACTATTAAAACTTCAGTGGCACCATAAAATAAATCTAAGGGGGATGGGGTGTGGGAAAGGAAATGGGAAAAGGGAAAATCAAGAGGTCTCAAACAGGGGAAGCCCCCTCCCCCCCCCAATGCTTATTGTTTATTGCAATTGTTACTGCAGGTATTGTTTTGCTTTTTTGCATAGCTTCCAACCCTGGTCATTCCACTTTCTGCATTGTTTATAGTACACCTTGCCTTCCATAGGGTCCCCCCCCCCCCTTGGGTGGTTTTGTAATTCTGTGGTCCTAGTCCTACTGTTCATTGGTCATTTGGTGTTGTCTGCCTCACAGCTTTCGGTCTTGATATCCAACTTGCGCCATAGCAAGACAGGCTGGTTACAAAGGAAATACATAAATTTGAACAAAATTTCCAGAGGAAATCATTTGACATTAGCAGATCAGGAATCCCAACCAAAGAAGACTATCAAAGGCAGACATTTGGAGAGAAATATTTCACGAATCTGTGCCAGTGAATTACAACGAAAGCAGAAAACTGCTCCATTGTGAGCAGCCCTGCCAGAGTCCTGGGGTTTGGCCAGTGAAAATGGAGTAATTTTGCCACCCAAATATTATCAGAGAGGCTTGTTCTTAGGAGTGACCTTTCCTTTGGGAGGGGAAAGGGTTGAAGAAGCGAGAAGGGGTTGTTTTTACCTTGTCCCACTTGCCTGGGCCAGCACCTGAATTTGATTTCATGTGATTGACAGACAGAACTGAAAAGGTGCTCACCAATGACCCATCGTCCTGGAGAAAAGCGACTAGTGGGATGCCACAGGGTTCTGTCCTGGGTCCAGTGCTGTTCAATATTTTTATCCATGACTTGGATGAAGGAATAGAGGGCATGCAAATCAAATTTGCAGATTTCACCAAATTAGAAGGGGTAGAACTCAGATTAGAAAGCTGGGCCAAAACTGACATGAACTTCAACAGAGATATTTATTTATTTTATTTATTTATTTCTTAGACTTTTGTACCGCCCTATCCCCGAAGGGCTCCGGGCGGGTTACAACATATAGAAATAACAATGTAAGATAGCTAAAACATTTAAAAGCAGCGATAAAAACCATAAGAACTAATGCTAATAATTAGAATGGTGTCCAGCATTCTATTGTTTAAAGTTCCCTCCCCCCAAAAGGGAGGAATGGCGAGTCTCATTGGGTGACAAATGGCCCAGATGTCAGGGGCCAAAAGAGGGGGGGCACCATCAGCGGCCGGTTCCTCCAAAGGTAAATGTAAGATGCTTCATTCAGGCAGAAAAAAAATGAAATGCACAGATATAGGATGGGGGAGACCTAGCTTGAGAACAGTACATGTGAAAGGGATCTGGGAGTCTATCTAGGTAGACCACAAACTGAGTCAGCAGTGTTGTGCAGCAGCCAAGAAAGCCAATGCAATTATGGGCTGCATAGTGTCTAGATGGAGGGACGTAATAGTACCACATATTCTGTGTTGGTCTGACCTCAGCTGGAATACTATGTCCAGTTCTGGGCACCACAATTCAAGAAGGATATTGACAAGCTAAAACCCATCCCATGATGTATGACTGAAATGGCACACGTCTAGAGTCCATGTGCCCCATCCAGTTTCTTCCCAGGGTGAGGATGTTTAGGTTGGAGGCCAAGGTCTGGAGGAGTTGAGCGGCAGTGACTATGATAGTCATGTTTAAACATGTTGGAGGAATGTCTAACGTTGGGAGGGAGCAAGTTGCTCTAGAGACCAGGACAGTCATGGAGGTGCAGGAAAAGACGTTCCACCTAAACATTAGGAAGAACTTCCTGATGGTCAGGGCTGTTAGACAGTGGAATATGCTGCCTGGGCGGGTGGTAGAGTCTCTCTCACCGGAGGTTTTTAAACAGAGGCTGGAAGGCCATCTGCTTTGATTGTGTCTTCCTGCATGGCTGGGGGTTGGACTAGATGGCCCTTGGGGTCTCTTCCAGCTCTAGGATTGTATTCTATGATTCTATGGGCAGGAGGTGGTTTTTCTGAACTTGCTTGCTGGAGAGCAGGGTCATGATCTGGCTCACGTATGCTACTATCACATAGTATGAATCTCAGAGCTGCACCCCCCCCCCCCCGCCGCCGCCCCCTACACCTTTCCTCTCCAGTTTTGGGAGGAAACTAGCTCCATAATGTGCTAACCAGAGGTTTTTATTGGGAAAATAACAGTGTTTTTTAAATTTCTTTCTCTTCACAAAGATCATCCCAAATTAAGGCTACTTCTCAAATGGCACAGGAAGGAAGGAAGGAAGGAAGGAAGGAAGGAAGGAAGGAAGGAAGGAAGGAAGGAAGGAAGGAAGGAAGGAAGGAAGGAAGGAAGGGAAGGAAGCACGAATTGACAGAGGACGGATTTGACGGACTTTGAAGCATTATTTGAGAAAGAAGAGAAAACTCCCCAGCATTAGTTGTCCCTGGAAGAAGCAGCCCATTTCACATTAGCAGAACTACTCTAGAGTAACCTCCCTCTCCCCCCCCCCACAATTTAGGACCCAAAGACAATGCCCAAGCTTTGGAGCTCTCTGCAAGACTTCCCCCTGCTGGGGCTGACCCCTCAAGTGGATCTGTGTGTCGACAGAGAGGCATTTGATCAATGCTACAACCGTCTGATGCTGTCCTTGGCTTTTGTTCAGCTGCCTCTCCCCAGAGGCCAAGCAAGGGCACCGCATTTCAAACCTGTCCTCCTTCCGCTTTGCCCTCCTCTTATTTATTTATTTTTAAAACCCAGCCTAATGAAGATCTTAGAGACCAATAAGATTTGGACGGAATGAGGTTTCAATATTTGGACGGAACGAGCTTCCCTTCCTGATGAAAAGGCCTTGAGAACTGGGGGGGGGGGGGGCGAGCCTGTGCCATTTTGATTGGTCCTAGTTGTTGATTTATGTTTTTGGCTTCTACTTTGGATCCTAATGGGGGGTTGGGGGCAGCCGTGGCCTTTGGTAGATTTCTGATTCAGTTGAAATTGAAGAGGAACCAGATCTCCAGGGTGTGAGCTCAGGGCTCAAGATCCAGTTTCGATCGCTGAACATTTTTACCCTGGAAATCTTACTGGTTCTAAAGTGCTGCTGCTGCTGGACTCCAATCTTATTTGAGACGATTTTTGTTTTGTTTGTTTCCATTATTTGACGTCCAGCTTTATCATTTGGACTCCAGGGGGACTGTAGTCACCACCCAGCCCCGTCTTCTTAGTCTGCAGAACAGATTGCAGGAAAGCTAATTCAGGGCGGGGGGGGGGGGGGGCTACCCCTACCCAAAACTGTCCATAGCTGAGAGCACAGAAGAGCCCTTTAGAGACTGGGATAGTCCAAAAAGAAAATGTAGTAGAAGGGGTGAAGGAGAAGCAAAATGCATGCCTCAGAAGCACCATTCCTGAGCCTTACTCTCGAGTAGGTGTGCTGCCCTAATAAGTTTTGGATTTGGAGCCCACCCACTGGACTCAGCCCCAGGGACCCGACCACACTTGGAAAAAGTCACCCATGTGAAGCCAAGAACACGGATCCACCCCCCCCCCCAATTTTTTTTCCAAGTGGATATTGGCATTTGCCTCTGATTTAGTGTCACGGTCATCACTGCAGCCTGACGGGCATGTATGTATCCTTATCTCATGCACTGCATAACCTAAACGCATATATGTTAACCTCTCTTCAACTTACTTTACAGTCAGCAGCAATGACATTGCATATTTATGTGCCATTGGGTAGCCAGACGCCATCCACATTTTTAAATGGGTTCTTTTTTTATATAATTGGTATTTAAATTATGTTTTAATGTATGTTTTAACCTTGTTGTGAACCGCCCTGAGCCCTCAGGGGGAGGGCGGTATATACAATTAATAATAAATAAATAAATAGATTATTAGAGATTGAATCGGAGGTTCATTAGGAACCCGAGCAGGATAAGTGAGTAGTACTTATTCAAGATTACGAATTTATGATGCAGTCCTAGTAACCAAGTGTTTTGTTGAAAGGACCGATAAATATATGTTTAATTTTATGGACCAATTACATTTTTATTCCTAGGCACTTGTTAAAAAGGGCCCTGTTTGCAAGCCAGACAGCGGCACCCCCAAACAAAACAAAACAAAACCTTGCTGCTCGGCTTCCCTCTGTTCACCTCCCTTCTGTTCTGAGCCAACTTTTCTTTTTGTTAGTTGTCGCTTGCAGAGAAGCCAAGGCTGGCCCTGTCTCTGGGCTGGTTTCTCTCCGGCCTTCCACCAAAAATCCACCCAGGTGGAGAAAACAGCACAGAAGAAACAAATAGAGTTCGTGCAACCCCCTGGCTGCACTTGGGGTTTGTTTTGTGTTCCTTATGTAGCCCCCACCCCAGTGGAAATCTACTCGAAATGGGGAGATCCGGTATTATTATTATTGTTGTTATTGTTATTGTTATTGTTATTGATTTCATAGCTGCCAGTTCTTTAGTTGGTTGTTGGCCGTTGGTTGTTGGCTCTCTCAGAGGCCTAGGAAGTTGCAACTTATCGGCGTATTATTATTATTATTTATTAAATTTGGCACACCGCCCACACCCAAGGGCTCTGGGCAGTGTACTAGATAAAACCGAAACAATAACTAATACAAGGATAAAACCAATGCAAGAACACATAATCCACAATTAAAAGTACATTAAAGAATTGCAAGATCCACATCACGGATCCACATCACATCAAAGTAGCATTTTAGAGACCAACAAAATTTCTGGGCTGGGGGGCTTTCCTGAGTCCAAGTGCCCTTCATTAGGGAAAAGGATGTTAGTCTAAAACTCAAAGAAGGTGTTAGATTTGAGTCCAGCGGTCAGAGACTGTCAAAAGTCCCTTGGTTAGATACTCCCTTCTTTGGATTGGGTAAAAGAAGTATTTTTTCTTGAGTCTGGGGTTTAAGCAAACAAACAATTGGGGGTGGGGGTGGGGGTCTACTTCCAACTTGCAAGATTTTGCAATAAGAAATTTGCCTGTGCTGTTAGCCAGGAGGCAATTTCCCACCCTTTGCAACCAGAAATTATGCCAGCGATTGATCAGAACCAGAAAGATGCCAGCCATAGATGCAGGCAAAACGTCAGGAGAAAATGCTACTGGAGAACGGCTACACAATCAGAAAACCCACGACACCCTAGTGATTCCAGCTGTGAAACCCACAGTAAATCATGACTTTGCAGCCTTGCTGCTTCTCTCTCTAAAAATGCTAAAATAATGCATCTAGGAGGAAAATCCTCCTTGCTGTTATGGAAACCACTGTAAACCTAATCTTGTAATGTATAGTAACAGCCGCAAACCTAATCTTGGTCATGTCTACTTAGAAGTAAGCCCCCATCAACTTTACACTGCTATCCGACAAAAGGGACCCAGTAGTTTTTGGGGAGGTCCCAAGTCAACAAAGCCAGGATTGTAGCCGGAGTTGGTGTGTGGCTCATTAGCAGAGCGCGCAGAAGGTCCCAGGTTCAATCCCGGCGGCGTCTCCACTTGGAAAGGACCAGGGGATGGGAAAGACCTCCACTTGAAACCATGGAAAGCGGCTGCCAGTCTGAGCAGGCGATACCCGATCTCCCTGGACACAGGATGGGGCCCAAGGCCCCTCCCTTCCGCACATGCAGAATAATGCACTTTCAATCCACTTTCAATGCACTTTTGCAGCTGTGCGGAATAGCAGAATCCACTTGCAAACAATTGTGAAAGTGTGGATTGAAAGTGCGTTATTCTGCATGTGTGGAAGGGGCCCAAGCCAAACACAGAGGCTGGGTCCGCCTGCCCTGCTCCCTCTTTGGGTTTGCCTGCCCCCCCCCCAGCCTTTCTTCCCTTCCCTCTTCCCTCCCTAAGGCCAGAAACCAGGGGATCCCTACAGCTGGACACATCCCACAGTGCTACCTGGATCTCTTTCACTCGCTTGGGATCTTAGATTTCAGCCTAGGTCAGGGTAGGGAACCATGCAGCTTTCCAGATGTTCACAGGAGCTACACTTCCCATCAGTTTTCTACCAGCATGGCCAATTGGCCATGCTGACAGAGGCTGATGGGAATTGTAGTTCCTGAACATCTGGAGAGCCGCAGGTTCCCTACCCCTGGTCTAGAAGCAAGTTTGATCCCTGAGGAAATGCTGGGCGGCTAAACGGACCTGGGCGCATTACAAATCCGCAGCAGTGGCGCCCACCGATCCCGAAGACTGTCGCGCAAGGAAAATGCGCAACCCATCTTTTTCCTGCAGTCCCACGCCGATTCTGACATATCCACCCCATGTGCCTTGAGCTCCTGCAAGCCAGCCTTGTTGTGTGCCTCCTGGAAGCCCCATTCACACCTTGCAGTGAACAGCTCACTTGATTTTTCTTCACACGGGTTGAGCAGAGTTTTCATAGTTTTCATGTTACATCGAATGCATTTGTCACCGAGCCTGTGATTTGCAGCGCAAGTGTTTCCTAAGAGCGGTGGACTCTAATCTGGAGAACCGGGTTGGATCCTGGCGGATTCTTAATCAGGTGAACTGGATTTGTTTCCCTGCTCCTCCACATGAAACCTTCTGGATGACCTTGGGCCAGTCTTAGTTCTCTCTGAACTTTCTCAGCCCCACCGACCTCACAAGGCGTCTGTTGTGGGAAGGGGAAGCGAAAAGGAGTTTGTAAGTCCTTATAGGAGAGGAAGGTGGACTACAAATCTAAACACTTCTCCTTCAGTTTTTGAGCGTTGACGTGCTAACTGTGGTTGTTTTTTCCTTCTGAAGAGGCGCCTGTCCGCCCTGGTGATGGCGTATCTTTCCGTCTCGATCTCTCTTTTTAGTGATTCTCTTTCGCTGGGCATCTAGGTCTGGAGGCATCTAGACCACCCTTTCCTTTAGGATCCATGGTTTTACTTGAAAGTCCTGCCA
>NC_059434.1:86844285-86864018 GCF_021028975.2 Sphaerodactylus townsendi | reverse complement strand
GCTATCCTGGACTCTCGCTTTAATCGCAAACGCTTGCAATATTTAGTTTCTTGGGTGGGATATTCCTCTGGGTATAATCAATGGGTCTATTCCGAAAACATTGAAGCCCCCACCCTTATTGCTGCTTTCCACCGCGCCTTTCCGCACAAACCTGGGGGGAAGGGGTCTTCTTTAGGGGAGGCAGAGTGTAAAGGATTCAATAGTGTTGATGGTGAAGTAACCTTGAGTGCATTCCACAGCCCGGGCGATGGGCCAGATGCTTCGGCGGAGACTTTATCTCTGCGCGGGAGATGAAGCCTCTGTTCCCATGGGAAGCAGGAAGGGGGGATGGGGTGACTGGTATTATAACCTGTGCTTCTGGCGGGAAGTGTCATTCCTGCCACTGCGTGTACTTGAGCTTTCTAAGATGTCTTAATAAATGGACTTTTACTCCCAAAGCCTTTTATTTCTGCGTCTATGGAATTCCTTACATTGTGGCAGGAATCTTAATTCATCTATACTCCTGTGTAGTGGACCTCTTGTCTTGCGATGGAGAGGTTGAATTTTACTGCGGAAGGTGCGGTAGCCCCCAAAGAGGGCTCCGACCTTTCCCTTCTGGATCTGGAGGAACCAGCAGGAGAACGGGCCTCGCTGGTGGCTCTTTCCCGTCCTCGTATCAGCACGAGTCTTCCTTTACTCCGTTGGAACGAGGGACGTGACGACGACCTTGAGTCGTTTGGGGCGCTGTCTATGGATCGAGCGCCTGTGGATCGGATCTCTACCCGTTTTCATGTGGATTACAAACCTCAGATGCAACCTGTCATGGAGGAGACGGGCTTGACCACCTTTCATGCGGCAACCCAGGAGTCCATTGAACGATTCCTGGACTCGTATTTTGGTGATGCTCCCAAAGAACCACCGTGGCACAGCACTGGGGCCCGTCCAAAGGACACCGGGACTAAACCTGGAATTGGGAGGGGTATCCGTACCGCTTCCCAATCGGACCCCCCTGATCCTGGGCCAGCAACCGCACCTGAGGTGCCTCGGGGAGCCACCGGTGGCTGCGGTGGCTACGGTGTCTCCGATGCCTCGCTTCCAGACGACGAGGAGTCCGAAGAAAGCCTGCGTTCCCAGCCAGACCGGTTTCCTCTCCCATCGAGGGAGGACTGGGATGAGGAAGTGGGACGACTGCGAGAAGCCCAAGCGGCATGGAACCGTGAACGCCAGTTATGGGAGGAGGAGCGGGCACAGTTGCAGCAAGAGCGCGAAAACCTGCAGAGGGACCGGGAACAGCAGCGCAAAGAAGTCCAGCTCGAGTTGGACCGTGCCAAAGACGCGCTCCAACGACAATATGCCCAGAATCGATCAGTCCATGATAAAGTCCTGGAACAGTCCAGACTGGATTTACAACGGCAACGCGAAAGCGTTCAGGCTCTGCGCACGCAAAGTGAGCTCACTGAAGCCCTTAAACGGGACGAACTGGCTAAATTGGAACGAGAAAAGGCTGCTTTGCATGCGCACCAGGATGCATTGGCTCGCAAGGAGAGGGATCTGGCTGCGTTGGAAAGGGAGCTAAGGAGGCAGCAGACCGGGAAGCCCCAAGTTGGAGTCTATACTGTTACTGATCATGCCGGCGCCAGGGGGGCCACGTACCTGGGTCCTGCCACCCAAACGCCAGCGGCACCGCCAGCGCCCCCGATTCCGGCTCCCCCCGTACAACAGCTGCCTGCCCAACCCGCTCAACCCGCGCAACCACCTCCTCAGCAGGCACCAAGAGCCGTCGAACGGGGCTACTATCGCCCCCCGATACCAGCCCGTTTTGATGGGACCGCTTCCAAACTTCCCTACTTCATCTTACAACTCAATGCCCACTTGGAAGACTATGATGATCTATACCGGTCTGAACGCGAAAAAATACGGGACATCGGCTCAGTCCTGGATGGGGCAGCAGCCGACTGGTTCGTGACTGTTTTGGATTTACAGGATGAGGACTCTCGCACAGTGCCCGCATTCCTCCAAGCTTTAAGAGCGCGCTTTCAAGATCCGGGCGCCGAGAATGAAGCTATCCGCACCATCAAAACCATCCAGCAAGGCAACCGCCCGTTTGCAGAATTTGTCCGTGAATCTCGTGCGGCGGCTGCTCGACTTCCTCCTGAGTGGCCTGAACGCATGAAATGCGAATACTTCTCGGATGCTGTGGACAGCAAGCTACGTGAAACGGTGTTTCTAATTCGAGTTCCTCGTACCATTGCGGATTGGATCCAGTTGGGGTCTCAAGTGGCGTCTCGCTTGGAATACGCTCGTCAAGGAGGCCGCCCACGCCCTAAAACCACTACTGTGTCCACCAAGTCAAGCCCAGCCGCTCCTACCGAAACCACCTCCGACCGCCGCCGCCGACTTGGGTTGTGTCTTTACTGCGGAGGGCCTGGTCATCTAGCCGCCAACTGTCCCAAGAAGCAAAAACCAACGACCCCAGCTCCGCGCACTCCGTCTGCCAAACCACCACGCAGGTCAGGGCCGCCTCCCACTGGCTCATCCAAAGCGGTGACCGAAGGCGACCCAGAGGAGGGGGAAGCAGCTGTTTGCCTTTCTTCAGCCCCCATGGACATGGGCCCGACTCCTGACGCGGTGAGTGAAGGCAGCGCTCCCATTACTGTCCAAGCATTTCTGGCCAACCCCGCTAAACACACTCGCATTATAGCCTCGGCCCTTGTGGATTCCGGCTGCTCCCACTGCTTAATGCGGCCCCAGGTGGCAGAGGAGCTGGGTCTGGACCGAATTCCACTGGCTAAGCCCATACCATTCACCCAAATGGACGGCAGCCCCCTCGGAAACGAAGGACCGGCCCAGTTCAAAACACAGCCGGTTCTCCTCCGTTGCGCCGACCATTGGGAGAAAATTAGTTTCATTTTGGCGCCAGTGGCCAAACACTCCATAGTTTTGGGCATGCCTTGGTTGTTGTTACATGAACCAAAATTCATTTGGAAAGACAGGATCCTAGAATTCACTGACCCTCCCTGCGGTGAACACATGAATTGGGAAGAAAACCCAACGTCTCCTGACACACACCCCTCTCTGGCTTCCTCAGTGATTGCTCCTGATTCTATTGGCATCCCACCTGCATATCAAGATCTAGCCAGAGTTTTTCAGGAGCAGGAATGTGATCAGTTGCCACCCCACAGAGACACTGACTGTAAAATTGTCATACAACCAGGGGCGCAACTACCCAAGGGTAGAATCTACCGCATGAGTCCCAATGAGGAGAAGGAACTTCGTGCCTTCTTAGACAAGAACCTCGCTCGCGGTTTTATACGGCGGGCTACCAAACACACACACGCTGCTCCCGTTTTGTTTGTCAAAAAGAAAGATGGGTCTTTAAGGCTTTGCACAGATTATCGAGGTCTCAATGCGGTTTCCCTGTCCAATAAATATCCTTTGCCTTTGATCAAGGACCTTTTAGATGCACTCGGCAAAGGACGCATTTTTACTAAATTGGACTTGAGAGAAGCTTACTACAGAGTCAGGATTGCTGAAGGATATGAACACCTGACTGCGTTTAACACAAAGTTTGGACAGTTTGAATACTTAATAATGCCATTCGGGTTAAGTGGGGCCCCCGGGGCTTTCATGGCTCTTATTAATGAAGTTCTCCATGATTTACTGTACAAGGGAGTTGTTGTATACTTAGATGACGTTTTAATTTACTCGCAAACAATAGAAGAGCATGAAATATTGGTTCGAGAGGTGCTGAAACGCTTGCTTGACAACTCTCTCTTTGCCAAACTCTCCAAATGCTGTTTTCATCAGACCTCCATTGACTATTTGGGTTACCGGATCTCGCCCGAGGGCTTAAAAATGGATCCTGCTAAAATTGACGCAGTCCTCCAATGGCCTGCCCCCACCAACCGCAAAGAACTCCAGTCGTTTCTTGGTTTTGCTAATTTCTATCGTGATTTTATACCCCAATTTGCTGAACTGACTCTCCCTCTCACAGACCTCTTACGCACTAAGGGTAAGGATCCACTGTCCGCCAAACCCGGGGCCCCCCTTTTCTGGTCTGAAAAATGTCAAACAGCCTTTGAACTACTAAAATCTGCGTTTACCACCGAACCTATCCTAAAGCACCCTGACCCGGATCTCCCGTTTGTGGTTCACGTGGACGCCTCGGACAAAGCACTTGGGGCAGCCCTGTTGCAGAAAAATAAAGATGGTAGACTGGTTCCGTGTGCTTATTTGTCAAAAAAATTCTCTGGTGCCGAGCTCAACTGGACTGTGGGTGACAAGGAGACTGCGGCCATCAAAGCAGCACTCTCCACTTGGCGCCACTGGCTGGAGGGGGCTAAACATCCCTTTCAAGTTTGGTCGGATCATAAAAACCTGGCAGCTCTTTCCACCCCCCTCAAGATGTCCGCAAAACAACTTCGTTGGGCCGACTTCTTTTCTCGTTTCTCTTTTACAGTCCATTTTTTCCCTGGGAAAACCAACAAACTGGCTGACGCGCTCTCGCGCCTACCCGGGGAGGGGGGTGGAGCTGCCTTACGAGACATTCCACGCACTGTTCTTTCCCCCTCCCAGTTGGGGTTGGCTGTCACTCGATCTCAAACATCCACTTCTCCTCCGCCCCCCATTCCCAGTCTCGTCTCTCCTTTCCTGCGGGAATTGGAGGAGGCGGGGCTGCACGAGCCTCCAGCGGCCGAAGGGGACTCCCAATTGCGTTTGGAGAATGGAGTTTGGCGGAGGGGGGAATGTTGGTACGTGCCTCCCCCCCTCCGCAAGCAGGTTCTTGAAGCTTGCCACGATGCCCGTTCGGCTGGGCATTTTGGCTTTTTGAAAACTCTACACTTGGCCCGCCGGCAGTTCTGGTGGCGCGCAATGCGCAAAGACATTGAGGCATACATTAAAGGCTGCTCGGTTTGTGCAGAAGCCAAAACCATCCCGGGAAAGCCCCATGGACTATTGCAACCTCTCCCGGTAGCTTCCCGGCCTTGGGAAGTCATCTCCATGGATTTCATTACAGATTTGCCCGAAAGTCATGGCAACACGGTTTTATGGGTGGTGGTAGACTTATTCTCTAAGCAAGCCCATTTTATTCCATGTGCTTCCATCCCCTCCGCTCCTAAGTTGGCACGGCTGTTCATTCAACATGTTTACCGTCTCCATTCCGCCCCCGTTAAGGTGGTCTCAGACCGCGGCCCCCAGTTCATCTCCAAGTTCTGGAAAGCGTTTTTGGGGTTGTTGGGGGCCGCCCCGGCCGTCGCCGCCCCCTACCACGTTCAAAGTGACGGCGAGACGGAGAGAACGAACAGAACCTTAGAGCAGTATTTACGTTGTTACACCAACTACCACCAAGACAATTGGTGCGAGCTTATTCCGTTTGCGGAGTACGCCTACAACAATGCGGTTCATAGTAGTACAAAGAAAACCCCCTTTGAAATTGTGTCTGGTCGCTCCTTCCCGCCGTTGCCACAACTACCCGCAGCGGCCTTGGACCCCCCAGAATTTCAACAATGGATTTCATCCCTAGCCGAGGGATGGAAGTCGGTCCAGACCGCCTTACAACAAGCAAAGGACTCCCAAAAACTGCAAGCGGATAAACACCGCTCGGATTTCCCTCTGCGTGTGGGCTCCTGGGTGTATTTATCTACAAAAAATCTCAGAGACGTGCATAAATTTTCTAAACTTGGCAAGAGATTTGTGGGACCCTTTCAAATTACTAAAGTGATTAATGATGTCACTGCCCGCTTAGATTTGCCTAACTCTCTTAGTAACATCCATCCTGTCTTCCATTCCAGCTTGCTCAAGGAGGCTCCCGCTTCCGATGCCTGGCACGACCCGCCGGAGAGGCCCCCACCGACTATTATTGATGGCCACAAGCACTACGAAATTGACGCTATCCTGGACTCTCGCTTTAATCGCAAACGCTTGCAATATTTAGTTTCTTGGGTGGGATATTCCTCTGGGTATAATCAATGGGTCTATTCCGAAAACATTGAAGCCCCCACCCTTATTGCTGCTTTCCACCGCGCCTTTCCGCACAAACCTGGGGGGAAGGGGTCTTCTTTAGGGGAGGCAGAGTGTAAAGGATTCAATAGTGTTGATGGTGAAGTAACCTTGAGTGCATTCCACAGCCCGGGCGATGGGCCAGATGCTTCGGCGGAGACTTTATCTCTGCGCGGGAGATGAAGCCTCTGTTCCCATGGGAAGCAGGAAGGGGGGATGGGGTGACTGGTATTATAACCTGTGCTTCTGGCGGGAAGTGTCATTCCTGCCACTGCGTGTACTTGAGCTTTCTAAGATGTCTTAATAAATGGACTTTTACTCCCAAAGCCTTTTATTTCTGCGTCTATGGAATTCCTTACAATAGGTTCATGTGTGACCCATCCAACCCCAAATGGGCAATAGGTTCATGTGTGACCCCATCCAACCCCAAATGGGCAATAGGTTCATGTGTGACCCCATCCAACCCCAAATGGGCAATAGGTTCATGTGTGGCCCCATCCAACCCCAAATGGGCAATAGGTTCATGTGTGACCCCCTCCAACCCCAAATGGGCAATAGGTTCATGTGTGGCCCCATCCAACCCCAAATGGGCAGTCACACACATTGGTAGAGGAAGGACCTGCTCAAAGTGAGTTCAGGTTAAGAGGTGACTTGATAGCCATGTTTAGATATTTGAAGGGATGTCATGTTGGAGGTTGTTAAAGAGAGGCTGGATGGCCATCTGTCGGGAGTGCTTTGATTGTGTCTTCCTGCATGGCAGGGGGCTGGACTTGATGGCCCTTGGGGTCTCCTCCAACTCTATGATTCCATGAGGTGTCCCCTTCTCATGAGAGTCTGGAATCAGTGTGTGAACAGACTGCTCGGCTTGATCCAGCACAGCTTTCCTCATGTTCTCCTACTGAAGTGGGAGGGAAGAGGAGGTTCTCATGCTTCGCGGGAGGGGAGGAAGTGGTGCAGCCCCCGCCCCCAGTACTCAGACCAGTAATGTCACAGAACCTTCTTGATGCCTGCCACACAATTCACAGCCACAGTGAGGAGGTACAGACAAACAGCAATCAAGCTGTTCGTTGGGGTTCTCTAGCAAATCCTCTATCAAGGACCAATATTTAGCCAGAACATTTTAGTTTTATTACTAAGAGGGGGAAAAGGTTAAAGAGCAGGTTACCCTCCTATAAGAATCCATAATTTTAGTGTGGGCTGAATAACTGTTTATTTCGAATACTAAACGTAGTTTTTATTTGTTCCATTCGTACACATCACACCAGAGCCTTTGGACGCCTCATGGGGCATTGATGCAAAGTATTTCCTAGTAGGATGAGCCATTTTCCTTTATCACACACATGGAAATTCTTTGCAGCTGACCCACTGGCAGGCCCCTAGGAAGCATTTTCAGTAAAGCTGGTCGCTGAGTAAATAATCCCCAAGGAAACCAAACTTCTTGGATGTTGCCTTCGCCACCATCCATTTCTAAGCGTTTCCAATGAATCCCATTGACGTGCTTGCTAATAGTCACGTGTGCCGATCAATGGTAAGACCTCATAGGAGAGAAATTCTCCCAGAGACAAAATAGCAGCAGCAAAAAGCGACGGGTGTCTTCTTCTTCTTCTTCTTCTCATGAACGTTGCCAAAGGCAGATGAGGCGAGAGGGCATCTGGCTGCAATCTGCAGGCAAGGAGATGAGCCTGGGAGGAGCCTCCTCTCTTCTGCAGTGCGCCTGGACAGAGCTCCCATCCCACACTTGCAGGATCGTGCATTTCAGCCTCATCTTGACACATCTAGACAGAGGCGTATCTGGGGAAAATGTAGCCTGGTGCAAAATCTGAGATTTCTGGGCAGCCGCTCTCCCCCACTCCAACTAAACTTTTTTTTTGCACCAGGTCATCTCAAAGAGGAGGGGCGTGGGGGCAATTTTCTGCCCTTCCCCCACGTTACTAAATGGCCACAGCCTTGGGACATTTGACCCCATATGTCCCCCCTCAGCGATACTCCCCTGCATCTAGAGGGCTGAGAAATGAGCAGGCCTGCCACCGAGGTGGGCATTCATAGCCACTGAAGCCCTCTGGCCCTGGCATGAGGGCAAGGAAGCAAATGGCAGGATGTTGCTTGGCTAGTGGCTCAGAGGTTGGAGGTTTTTTACTTAGGGTTTGTAGCTCTCCAAGCAGAAAGATCACACATATTTTTTGCAAAGCCAACAGCACACAACTCAGAAACATCTGTCAGCCCCAGATGTGCTGCGATGGCAAGTCAACTGTTCGGAACTTCATGAAACCAGTTCAAGCAGAAGATCCTTTCAGGGTTTTATTGATTATTTTCTGACTTTGGGTCACTTCACTTCCTGTCTGCAGAGGAAGGACTAGATTCAAGTCCAGTTATAGGGATGCCAACAGCCAGGTGGGGCCTGGAGATCTCCCACTATTACAAATAACCTCCAGATGACACAGATCGGTTTCCCTGGAGAAAAAGACTGCTTTGGGGGGGGGGGGGACTTTTAGACACTCAACTTTGCTGAAGTCTGTCTCCTGCTCAAAACGTGCCTTCCCCAGGCCCCGCCTCCAAAATCTCCAGGTAGTTCCTCATCCAGTAACATCCTAGAGACCAACAAGTTTTTCAGAGTCCGTCAAGGCTCTCTTCATCAGACATTCTAGGAAGCTCATGCCTCACAAATCCATCCCCCCCCCCCCATAAAAAGATAATACACACGACAGTGGAACAGACTACAATCCTCCGGTTCCTTTTATACTCCTATATCTAGGAGTATAGTACGTAAATCGAGGGATGTTCTTCTCTATTCTGCATTGGTTAGACCTCACCTGGAATACTGTGTCCAGTTCTGGGCACTGCAGTTCAAAAAGGATATGGACAAGCTGGAACGGGTCCAGAGGAGGGCCACCAAAATGGTCAAAGGTCTGGAGTCCCTGCCCTACGAGGAGAGACTTAGGGAGCCGGGGAGGTTTAGTTTGGTGAAGAGAAGGTTAAGAGGTGGCATGATAGCCCTGTTTAGATATCTGAAGGGATGTCATGTTGGTGAGGGAGCAAGCTTGTTCTTTGCAGCTCCAGAGACCTGGACCAGGAGTGATGGGTTCAAGGGGAAGGAAAAGAGATTCCACCTAAACATCAGGAAAAACTTCCCAACAGTAAGGGCTGTTTAACAGTGGAATGCACTACTTCGGAGAGTGGTAGAGTCTCCATCTTTGGAAGTTTTTTAAGAGAGGCTGGATGGCCATCTGTCAGGAGTGCTTTGATTGGGTGTTCCTGCATTGCGGGGGGTTGGACTTGATGGCCCTTGGGGTCTCTTCCAACTCTATGGCTCTATGATAAAGAAACATCAACCAGAGCTACGCTGCTATACCATAGCCTTAATGTCCTTTGCTAAAAATGCTCTTCGAAGCAAGTCCATCCTGTGGAATGACAGAAGCGGAGGAGTCTTTCTGGCCCTCTCAGCCGGGCCATTCCACAAGGCGTGGAATCTCCTTCAGGATAGTCAAATGTATTTCACAGGCTGCTGAATCCCCCCTTCCTCCTGTTCCTAGTTTGGTAGCCCAGAGCCAAGCATTTCATACAAACTTTTCCTCCAAGCTGAAAGAATTTACTGTGGAACTTCTCCAGCAGTGGACGGAAGGCCCTTGAGTCATGTGAAGCTCCAACTCTTGTGCAGGAGACGTTCTCCAGGGGCCACCCACCACCCGAGACAATTCCCTGGGCCTTGTGCTGCTCTGTTCATTCAAGCCCTTCCTTGTGTCCCAGAGGCACGTGCCAGCTGACCTTTCACCTCTGCGTATAACACACAAGTACACACACGTTCCACATGCAAGAAGGGGAAATAAATACTAAAACATCATCTCCAGGGGCTGCCAGAAAATAAAAGCAGTTTCTGACTCGTTGCAGACCATATTTGTCAGTGGAAAGCAATCTTTCGGAAACCTCAGGCATATGGTAATGTTTGGGGGGGGGGGGCTGGCGGGGGCGGAGAGGGGAGGAGGAAGCCCAACGTCAACGCGGTCAAGGCGAGGGCAGAAGTTCATGCAATCGGTTTCTGAAAATGTGTTTTGTTTGTTCTGGATTCGGGTGCAGATTCCTAAAACAAAACATGTTTTGCTAAGCCAATTTCACTTCAGAAGGGGGAGGTGGGAGTCAGGTCGAGGGCAGAACATATTTGCATCTGATGTCAGGAGGAGAAGGAGGAGGAGGAGGAGGAGGAGGAGGAGGAGGAGGAGGAGGAGGAGGAGAAGAAGAAGAAGAAGAAGAAGAAGAAGAAGAAGAAGAAGAAGAAGAAGAAGAAGAAGAAGAAGAAGAAGAAGAAGAATTTGGATTTATATCCCCCCTTTCTCTCCTGTAAGGAGACTCAAAGGGGCCTTCAAACTCCTTTCCCTTCCCCCCTCCCCAACAACTAACACCCTGTGTGGTGGGTGGGGCTGAGACAGTTCTCAAGAACTGTGACTAGCCCAAGGTCACCCAGCCTGGCATGTGTTGGAGTGCACAAGCTAATCAAGTTCACCAGATAAACCTCCACAACTCAAGTGGCAGAGCAGGGAATCAAACCCGGTTCTCCAGATCAGAGTGCACCTGCTCTTAAGCACCACATCATGATGGCTCTCAACTGAAGAGGGACTCAGAGGATGAAGACGGATTCAGAGTGAGCCTTTCCAAGGGAAAGGAAGTGGGGGGGGGGGGGTTTGCTGTGCTTCCACGTGGCCAGGCATCTGGTTTCCAGTGTGCTGTCAAGTACAGGAGATGGAGATGCAAAGGCAATGGTGGAAAAGGCCGCCTGCTCATTTGAACCCCTCCCTTTGGCCCCAACCTCTCCTGCCAGGGACCTCTGGCATTCCCAGGCAGTGAACAACTGTTTCCACACAAGAAAACTCAGTTCACGGTAATTCCACTCAAGTAGCTAGAAGAAGGTTGGACATAGTTCTACGGAGACACATCACACCAGAGCCTTTGGACACCTCATGGGGCACTGATGCAAAGTATTTCCTAGTAGGATGAGCCATCTTCCTTGATCACACACATGGAAATTCTCTGCAGCTGACCCACTGGCAGGCCCCTGGGTAAAGCTGGCTGTTGAGTAAATAATCCCCAAGGAAACCAAACTTCTTGGATGTTGCCTTCGCCACCATCCATTTCTAAGCGTTTCCAATGAATCCCATTGACATGCTTGTTAATACTAGTCATGTGTCCTGATCAATGGTAAGACCTCATAGGAGAGAAATTTTCCCAGAGACGAAATAACAGCAGCAAAAAGCGACGGGTGTCTTCTTCTTCTTCTTCTCATGAACGTTGCCAAAGGCAGCTGAGGCGAGAGGGCATCTGGCTGCAATCTGCAGGCAAGGAGATGCGCCTGGGAGGAGCCTCCTCTCTTCTGCAGTGTGCCTGGACAGAGCTCCCATCCCACACTTGCGGGATCGTGCATTTCAGCCTCATCTTGACACATCTAGAGGGCTTTAAACAGTGGTGGGATTCAAATATTTTAACAACCGGTTCCAGTGGTGGGATTCAAATAATTTAGCAACTTATTGTCGAAGGCTTTCACGGCCGGAATCACTGGGGTGCTGTTTGGTTTCCGGGCTGTATGGCCGTGTTCTAGCAGCATTCTCTCCTGACGTTTCGCCTGCATCTGTGGCTGGCATCTCTGAAGATCCTCTGAAGATGCCAGCCACAGATGCAGGCGAAACGTCAGGAGAGAATGCTGCTAGAACACGGCCATACAGCCCGGAAACCACACAGCACCCCAGTGATTCCGGCCGTGAAAGCCTTCGACAATAAATTTAACTACTGTTTGTTTACAAGCACTATTTTAACAACTGGTTCTGCCGAAGCGGTGCAAACCGGCTGAATCCCACCACTGGTTACATATCTCTCACTGAACGCTATCTCAGGTGGACGTAGGAATGCCAGCCTAGAGAAGTGACCTGGGGACCCCCTTGAATTACGGCTCATCTCCAGACTACAGAGATCTGCCTTGAGACTCCTTACAGCTGAGAAAAGCAGGATATAAATCCAAACTCCTCGCCCTCCTTTTCCTCCTCTTCTGGCCTTGAGCATTTTCTTGAGGGTTTCTGGTTTGTGGTGGCTCACGATGTGCAGGTCTCTGACGGCCGGAGCCGAGAGAGATCCTTTCCCACAGCTCCCCAGTGTCCCTCACCAACCATCTGTCTGCAATTTCATCCTCCTGACCTTTAGGCAGAGTAAGCAACTGCTGAAAAAGAGAGGCCTGAACGTCACTTTTCCCGACCCGTTCCTTGCCTCTCTCCTCCGTGGCCGTTTGCCTCGCTCACGTGCCACTCCGGGAGGCCTCTGCCAGGAGAGATTTCCAAGGCGTTTTATGGGCTTCATAAAGTGGGGATCACAGAGCTATTTTTTCCCAGAAGTAAGAAAGGACAAAAGCAAGTGGAAGGAAAGTTTAAAAAAGAGAGCGAGGGGCGAAGAAAGATTTTCATTTTGGAAATAAAAATCCCTCCCGCTTCGCCTCCCTTCAATTTCCTTCACATGGAGAAAGCATGTCCAGTGATTTCTAAGAGTTATTTTTAAAGTGTTTGTGCTCTCCCCGCCCCATAATCTGATCCAGATGCATCTGCTCCATGTGGCTGGCACAGTCTTCCCCTCTCTGGGGTTTTCTCGGAGTGGACAATTCGTAAATGCCGGCTTCACCGGGGCTCCTGCTCTGTATACACCTAAGGTCTGTTCAAGCCTTTCGTTTGGCGATCCCATGTCCCCTGCCCGCCTCCCTCGGCCAGCCCCGAAAGCCCGGCCCTTGTCATTGGCACAGGCCCCTCCACCCTGCACTGGAGCTATTCTTGATTTTATATGGGCTTTTAAACCATTGGAAACTCATAATCAAAACACTTAAAGAGCTTTATTGCAGGAAAAGCCAGGAACTCAGCCGCCCTCCTTGACCAGCCAATGCCTCTCTCTGTTAAAAACATGGCCTCTCTGACAGAACAGTGGGAAACCAAAGATGGTCAGCAGTTCAAGAAAGCCCCTGCTTCTGCGGCTACTTCTGGAACTCCTGAGCACGGTGAAGCTCTGACTAAGAGCTCTGGGAGCCCAGAACTGACAGCAAGTCAAACTGGGATATCAGCACCATGGGACAGGATTCTCCTGGGGCTGGGAATCAGAGGCCCCTCCCGCACACGCAAAATAATGCGTTTTCAAACCACTTTCACAACTGTTTGCAAGTGGATTTTGCTAATCCGCACAGCTTCAAAGAGCACTGAAAGCAGTTTGAAAGTGCATTATTCTGCATGTGCGGAATGAGCCAGAGATTCAGTCCTGGACCACTACCTGTGAAGAATAAACAACTCCGTGATTTCTCTCAATCAGAAATGCTTGCTGGGAGTGGAAAAGGGAATAGGTAGCAGTCTAGTTCTGAAAGCATTTTTACACATTATGCAACCCATGTGTTATCTCCATGTTTTCTGTCAACCTGTACCCTATTTGGGTCCTCCTTGTAAAATATGTGGAAAGGAAATAATGGCATTAACTTCTCTCTGGGTTCCACACAGCAGCATAGACTGGCTTATCAGCAGTCTTCCACATTTGACTCACTGCTGGGTTCTATCCCAGCACTCTTTATGTTACCAAGTATGGTGTTAATCTGGCTCTTGTGGGTTTTCCAGGCTGTGTGGCGTGGTCTGGAGGAGTCGTTTGGATTTATATCACATCTTTCTCTCCTGTAAGGACATTCAAGGTGGCTTAAAAGCTCCTTTCCCTTCCTCTCCCTACAACAGACACCTTGTGAGGCAGGCGGGGCTGAGAGAGTTCAAAGAGAACTGTGACTAGCCCAAGGTCACCCAGCAGGAATGTAGGAGTGTGGAAACACATCAGGTTCACCAGATAAGCCTCTGCCACTCAGGTGGAGGAGTGGGGAATCAAACCCAGTTCTCCAGATTAGAATCCACCTGCTCTTAACCACTACACCACACTGGCTCTAGGACCGTGGTGGCGATGCTGGCAGGGGCTGATGGGAATTGTAGTCCATAACATCTGGAGTGCCAAAGGTTTGCCACCACTGCTCTAGGAAGACCCCACAGGACACCAAGGGAGCTGGTTCCAAGAAGGAGGTAGCCACCGAAAATGCCCTTGCCCTGGTGTTTGACGGGTGGGCAAATCATGGTAAGAGACCCTGCAGAGATGACCTAAGGAGGCAAGGGGGATGGTGCTGAGCCAGCAGCGAGACTAAGGGAACTATAAGAAACAGCTGCAGATGCAGGAAGTGGGGAGGGATGGGAAATGCCCCTTGAAATCACACCCTTGGCTTCCAGAGATGGCGGATGCGAGATTTCAGCCAGCGATTCTTCAACACAGGCACTAATTGCCATAACACCACACCAACTCAGTGTAAATACAGACAGACGTTGTCAAGTGGTTTGAGCCCCCATTCCCCTGGCTTGAAAACAAACACTTGCAAACGAATCTATTTATTTAAAATATGTTAATTCTGCCGGTTCCCTCACACGAGATTTGTGGTGGCTTCCATAGCTACAGACGGAATGAATAAATAAAAGCAATTTAGAAACACAAAGAAAGCCGGCAGCAGCAGAAAAATCAAAGAGCCAGCAAGTAAAAGCTACTCCGAGGAAGATGGGGTAGACATTTATTCATTTTGGGGTGCCGTGTGGTTTCCGGGCTGTATGGCCGTGTTCTAGCAGCATTCTCTCCTGATGTTTCAGTTATTCATTTTATTGTGGAAGGCTCTTACAGTCAGAATCAACCGCCTATTGTGGGCAAAAATGGCCGTGGCCTGGTCATTTTTGCTCTCGACGTTTCCCCCATACTCAGGAAAACCAACAATAGCCAGTTATTCATTTATTTACTTTTAATTTGCGTTATTTATAGTCCGCCTTTCTTCCTTGGACAAGATGGCTTACAGAGTGAGTTACCGGAATCAACAAGAAAGGACTTTCTATAAAAAATGAAATAGGAGTTGGGTTGTAGAACCAACCAGAAGTGTAAAAATCAGAAACGGAAGCAAAACGTCTGTGTTTACCTGACACATTTAGCGAAGAAAAACACACAACAGGATCTAACTCACTGCAAACTGCAGTACAGAGCGCAGTCCCCAATAACTTATCCAAGGAACTTCATGAAATATTTAGTAGTGTGACTCTATTGCCTGGGTAGAAAAGCCCTCTTGAATAATTGATTTTTGCATACTTTGCAGAAGTCAGGAGGGGAAAGCTTTCCTGACCTGCGCAGGCAGGTCATGCCACGAGCCACATACCCAGCTCACCTTAAGAACATAAGAACATAAGAACAAGCCAGCTGGATCAGACCAGAGTCCATCTAGTCCAGCTTTCTGCTACTCGCAGTGGCCCACCAGGTGCCTTTGGGAGCTCACATGCAGGCGGTGAAAGCAAGGGCCTTCTGCGGCTGTTGCTCCCTAGCACCTTGCTCAGAGGTAGCATACAGACCACGGATCTGAAGAAGATCTTTACTGGCAGACAGATGTGGGAGAAAGGAGGAGTCTCTAGTTCATGCTGGCAGGGGCTGATGGGAATTGTAGTCCATGAACGTCTGCAGAGCCACAGGTTGCAGACCCCTGCTCTAGTTCCATGGACTCTGTCTTTTTAGGTGGCTAGCATTGATTTTCTCAGCAACTTTAGGTACCATCAACAGGGCAGCCACCGGCCTGCTAATGGCGGGCCGTAGCTCACTGATTTCTGCTGCTGCCCACTGACACTCAGCTGGTGGGCGGGCAGAATCAGGCCAACAGAAAGGACAAGAATGATTGGCGTCCCCCATGTGATGATGTCACTTCCGGTTTATATATGTTAGAATATTTGGCATCCCTTTTGACTCATCCTATAAGTTCTTGCAGGAGTAAGATAGCTGCACTACTTGGTAGTTCCTGTTAACACAGGGCAGGTGAGCTGTTAATAGGTTAATTGGGGGCTACCTTTCTTGTCTGCATATGACGGTGCAGCTTTGCGTGCTTCACTCCTCTCCAATACTCTCCTTTCCCCCTTTTGTCCCTATGCTGTGTTACTGGTGCTGGATTTTCTGTTTGGTTATTATGTTTGTGCTTGCTTGCTTGTGCATTTATCTTCCTCTTTTGTTAAATACATTTTGTAGCCTAACTTTTTATAACCAGAATCTTAATAAAGGATAATTCCTTTTTTTGTATATATTGTATATGTTGCGTTTTACTCTGTTAAAGACCTGGGTAATTTCAGTTCTTCTATCAATATAGAAGTGCCATAATTGAACCAGAGGGATGCTCTAGGACAGTGGTGGCGAACCTTTGGCACTCTAGATGTTATGGACTACAATTCCCATCAGCCCCTGCCAGCATGGCCAATTGGCTGATGGGAATTGTAGTCTATAACATCTAGAGTGCCAAAGGTTCACCACCAAGGCTCTAGAACAAACCACAGAGTGTTTGGGTGAATGTTACAGCGTCCCCCTGTGCAATGCTGGTGTTTCCGCATAAGCTGGGAGGGATGTTATTGTGAAAGGGACACTGATCAATACCCCTGAAACCCCCCCCCCCTAATTTTCCCACCAGTTGAGAGGAGGGTTCTGGCAACCCATTAAATTACTACTTATTTTATACTGTATTATACTGTTCGCCTTCTGACCTCCGACCTATCCCGAAGAACGACGGTGGTCGGGATCAGGGACACCCTGCTTCGTCTTTGGTGCTATTTAACGCCAGGTCCATTAATAATAAGACCAAAGTGCTCCAGGATTTTCTTGGAGCCCAGCAGGTGGACCTGGCGTGCGTCACCGAAACCTGGGTACGCGAAGGCGAGACTGTTGCCTTGTGCGAGGTCGCGCCACCAGGTTTCGCGTGCCTCCACCGATCACGAACACAGGGCCGGGGGGGTGGAGTGGCTCTGTTCATCCGTGAATCTATCCCCTTCAGGGCGGTCCCCGTCCCGGAGATCGCCGGCATGGAATGCGTCGGCTTCGAGTGGTTGGCCCCGGAGAGGCTGGCCGTTCTCCTGGTGTACCGGTCGCCTAGCGCACCGGGAGACGGCCTGCCGCGGCTGCTGGAGGTGGTGTCAGACTGGGCGTTGCGGTTCCCCAGACTTATTGTCTTGGGTGACTTCAACGTCCATGTCGACACCGCCTCGTGTACGGTGGCTACGGAGCTAGTGTCATCCATGGCGACGCTAGGCCTCTCCTTAGTAAATTCTGGCCCCACTCATGAGGCCGGGCATACGCTGGATTTGGTCTTCGGGTCGGGGGTTAATTTGGTCGTATCCTCTATTGATAGAGTGCCATGGTCCGACCATTACGCCCTGAGGGTCCGGATGGACTTGCCACAACACCCCTGTCTAGGCGACGGGCTGATTTATGCCCGCCCGCGGAGACTTATGGATCCACTTGGTTTCCTGAATGCTCTACGGGACCCTGTACCCGCCGGCACACTCGATGAGCAGGTGGAGGACTGGAACTCCCGGCTCTCCGATGCCATCGATGCTGTTGCCCCCCGGCGTCCTCTACGCCCTCGTTCTCGGCGCGCTCCGTGGTATACAGAGGAGTTGCGCCATATGAAACGGGTGCTTAGACGCCTAGAGCGAGTGTGGAGGAAATCTCGTGACGAGGCTGCGCGAACATCTTATAGGACGTTTATGAAAGCCTATGAGATGGCGACGAAGGAAGCGAAGAGGACTTTCTTCTCCTCCTCCCTCGCATCCGCTAGCTCTCGCCCGGCACAATTATTTCGTATAATTCGGACTTTAACCTCCCTATCAGAGAGGTCTTCAAATTCACAATTGAGTATCAGCTGTGAGGCTTTTATGAGCTTTTTTGCGGATAAGGTCGCGTCGCTCCGCCATGATCTTTCCCCCACGTTAGCTACAATTAGTGAACTGGAGGCTCCCTTGCCGTCTTCAGGCCCTTGTTTGGCCCAGTTTTCCCTGCTCTCTGAAGCTGCTGTTGACAGGACCTTAGCTGCTGTTAGACCAACTACCTGTCCTCTGGATCCGTGCCCCTCCTGGCTTGTAAAAACCTGCAGGGCGGAGCTACGACCCCATCTGTTGAGTATCATCAATGGCTCCCTCGAGCAAGGAGTCTTCCCGGATGGGTTGAAGGAGGCAGTGGTCCACCCACTCTTAAAAAGACCATCGTTAGATCCTAGGGATCTGGCCAATTACCGCCCCGTCTCGAACCTTTCGTTTCTGGGGAAGGTAATTGAGAGAGTGGTGCTGGAGCAGCTTCAAGGTTTTCTGGATGACGCATCAGCTTTCGACCCCTTCCAGTCCGGCTTCCGTGCTGGGCATGGGACGGAGACTGTTCTCGTCGCCGTCACAGATACACTCCGTATTCAGCTTGACCGAGGCGGATCGGCGCTGCTGGTATTGTTAGATCTTACCGCAGCGTTTGATGTGGTCGATCACGACCTTTTGACCCACCGCCTGGCCGCCTCCGGGGTGCGGGGCACTGTCCTTCAGTGGATTGCCTCGTTTCTCCGGGGTCGAAGTCAGCAAGTGAGGTGCGGGGATTTGGCCTCCCGGAAGTGCCCGCTTGATTGCGGGGTACCCCAGGGGGCTTTACTATCCCCGCTGCTATTTAATATCTACATGCGACCCCTTGCTCAACTGGTACGGAGTTTTGGGCTGACTTGTCACCAGTATGCTGATGACACGCAGCTCATTCTGTTGATGGAGGGGGGAGCGGTTGCCGCCCCTGCGGCTCTCCAGCACTGTTTGGAGGCGGTTGCTGGTTGGTTGCGGCAGAGCAGGTTAAAACTGAACCCATCGAAGACGGAGATCCTCTGGCTTGGCCGCGAGGGAGAGAGTGGGTCTTTCCAGCCGCCGGTGTGGGAGGGGGTCATATTGGCGCCGACCCCCTCCGTGCGCAACCTGGGGGTCCACCTGGATTCGTCTCTTTCAATGGAGACCCAGGTGGCCCATATAACCCGGGTTGCTTTTTACCGCCTCCGCCAGGCCCGACGGCTGGCTCCTTTTCTCTCCCAATCGGACCTAGCCACTGTGATCCATGCAACGGTCACCTCCAGGTTAGACTATTGTAACTCGCTCTACGCGGGCCTTCTCTTGCGTTTGCTTCGGAGACTAAAGCTGGTTCAACATGCAGCAGCGCGCTTACTCACAGGCAGCGCCATTTACGATCATATCCAGCCTGTATTGCGCCAGCTGCATTGGCTCCCGGTGGAGTTCCGGATCATCTTCAAGGTATTGGTGTTGACCTTCAAGGCCTTACGCGGCCTGGGACCCTCGTACCTTCGGGACCGCATCACCCCGTATGTCCCGGCACGGCCTCTTCGTTCTGTGGAGGCCAATTTATTGGTGGTCCCTGGCCCCTCGATGATGCGGCTGGCCTCCACACGGGCCAGGGCCTTCACGGCTCTGGCCCCGGCCTGGTGGAACAGCCTTCCTCCGGCTGTTCGGGCCCTGCGGGACCTTAACGAATTCCGCAGGGCCTGTAAAACGGAGTTGTTCCGCCGGGCCTTTGGAGGGTCCAGCCGCTGAAATGGTGCCCCCTCTAGTTTGGCCCCTAGCTGATTCTACACCTGGGCCTTCCATCTAACATGGCTCGCCACCCCCCCCTCTTTTTTCCTGGGGAGAATTTTAAAATTGGGGTTGGCGGACGCCTTTTTACTGCTATCGCTGTTTTAAAATGGTTTTAGTAATTTATTTATTTAATTGTATTTACATTTTTGTGTTGTACACCGCCCAGAGCCCTTCGGGGATGGGGCGGTTTAAAAGTTTAAATAATAAATAAATAAAATAAATATATTGGCAGTAATTATGCCGCCTGGCTTCAGAGAAACTGATGTATGTTTGGTT
>NC_059434.1:86821144-86844194 GCF_021028975.2 Sphaerodactylus townsendi | reverse complement strand
TCCCTCCTTTTTTCCTTCCTTCCTTCCTTCCTTCCTTCCTTCCTTCCTTCCTTCCTTCCTTCCTTCCTTCCTTCCTTCCTTCCTTCCTTCCTTCCTTCCTTCCTTCCTTCCTTCCTTCCTTCCTTCCTTCCTTCCTCTGAAAGTTTATAGCTGCAGCAGTAGACTCAGTGAAATTGACATGAAATTGACCAGGTCTAGCAAAGCAACTAGACCAAGGACAGCAAAAGGGAGGGGGCGGCAACAGATGACCCCTCCAAATGAAGGTTGCACAAAACAATGAGGGGACACTTTCTAGAAGGAGAATCTGTCGTGCTCCTGGACTGTTCAGTAACGAGACTCTGTGCTCAGATGATATCTTTGCTGTGAAACAGCATCAGGAATAAGCATTTGGGCTTTTGCTGCCAGAACCGAAGCAAAAGCAGAGACGCGCCCTCCATTATACCCCACGTCACACGATACCACCCCTGACTACCTGTTCCCAAGGGGGAAATGGCCTCTCACCAGCTCCATGGGCCAGAGGCAAGATCCAAAGACAAGGCGGCCTTCCCCAGGGTTGAAACAAGTGACATTCCACACCACAGACCGAACTACAGCAGCAGGTGTCCTTTGAGCTGACCAGGCAGTGCTGGGGAAACCAAGGGAGGAGGAGCAGAGACCAGGAGGTGGATTTGGCTGCCAAGCCCTGTTTTCCCTCCAGGTCAGCTGTCTGGCTTCTGTGTGACACAGGATGCTGGGCTGGCTCACTTCCAATGTTCTTACCCAGGGGTCCCCAAACTACGGCCCGGGGGCCAAATGTGGCCCCCTGAAGGCATTTATCCGGCCCGCTAGGCATGGCGGCGATAGCTCCATTCATGTGCAGTGGGGGCTCGAGGGAGAGGAGGAACCGGCCACAACGGCTGTTGATTGCAGTTACATGATGGCACCCCCAAATCTCCATGAATTTTCTGACCCAGAGTTGGAAACCTTACATGTGGCAACTCCTGCTCCGCCCTCCTCTCAGCTACTCCATGTGCTGCTCTCAGGCTTTCTGTTCCACCTCACTCCCATTGGCATCAGCCAGGCTGGCGAATCGCTCGCTGGCTGCTAGGGAGGAAAGAACCCAGGAAGATACCTGATCCTGGGTTAGATGGAATGCTTCATTGGGAAAGTTCTGCTTTTTTTTTTTTACAGGGGAGGTATTCCACAGCCTCCCCAACAATATTTGGAGCCCACCCTGTACTTGACATACTTTGGTCACTGTTCTAAAAATAGGCCATGACAGAAAGGCTGAAAGGTGAAATCAAACATTTTACAATCATTTGTGCATAGGAATTTGTTCATAGTTTTTTTTAGTCCGGCCCTCCAACAGTCTGAGGGACAGTGAACTGGCCCCCTGTTTAAAAAGTTTGGGGACCCCTGTTCTTATCTCTCTGTGTCTGCATGGGCGGGTGGGGGTGAGGGGATGAGCCTTCCTCCTTGCCTAGTTTTCTCCTTAAAAGACACTGCCGCCATCACACCAAACCCTTCTTTTCTTCCTTTCCCCGCCTTTTAATCAGAAAGTTGCTGGCCAAAGCATTTCTCGTCCCTGGCCACAGATACCTTAATCATGTCTTACGCACCTTCGTTCATCATGTTGTGTCCTCCCAGAGGAGGAACAGGTAAGGATACGCCTCACTGACAGTATCCCAAGCTTATTTTCATTGGGATGCTGTGTGGTTTCCGGGCTGTCTGGTCATGTTCTAGCAGCATTCTCTCCTGACGTTTCGCCTGCAACTGTGGCTGGCATCTTCAGAGGATCTGAAGATCCTCTGAAGAAGATCCTCTGAAGATGCCAGCCACAGATGCAGGCGAAACGTCAGGAGAGAATGCTGCTAGAACACGGCCAGACAGCCCGGAAACCACACAGCACCCCAGTGATTCCGGCCGTGAAAGCCTTTGACAATACTTATTTTCATTGTTTGGGACCATCACACAAATGGAAGGTTGGCCCACAAGGCGGACAGGGAGCCTCCCCCTGCCTTAATCCAGACCCAGAATTACAATGTGCCCCCCCACACACACACAGACAGACAGAATCTTTTCTATAAAACAAAATACAAGCCCATTTTAATGGCTGATGGTTTCTATTGTTTTCTACTGTTAAGACAAGTAAAAAGGCTGAATCGCGGAAAACTAACAGAAGTGAAATATTAACCATTTAGTTCGTTTATTTAAAGCATTTATTATCTGTCTTGGTGCCGTTTAGGCTGCTTACAAGAGGAACAACAATAAAGTACAATAGGATACATAAAACCAGTGGTGGGATCCAAAAATTTTAGTAACAGGTTCCCATGGTGGTGGGATTCAAACTGTGGCGTAGCGCCAATGGGGCTGGGTGGGGTATGATGGGGGCGTGGCTGGGCATTCCAGGGGCGGGGCATTCCTGGGCGGGGCTGTGGCAAGGACGCAGCCGCTGCACCGGTCCTTGGGCAGGAAACGAATGCACGCAGGCGCAGGCTGCCACGCACGCCGGTGCACCTCCTGCCAGACTGCTTCAAGTTCTGCGCGCTACTGCTGAGAGGAGGGGCGTATCTAAGGCAAAAATCACGTGGCAAAATCACCAATGAGTCACCCCCTCTCGGCACACGCAAATAATTAGTAACCTACTCTCGGGAACCTGTGAGAACCTGCTGGATCCCACCACTGAATAAAACCACTAATATGCATGTAGAAACTAAGTAGTAGAAAGTGTCAACGTGCTATAACTTTTCCAGAAAGAAGGGACAAGACTCACCAGCCAGGCCTTCTGCACCAGGGGAAGAACTTTGATGGAAAGAAGAACAGGCCTTTCTGTGGGGCGAGGAAGCATAGCTTCGGCAGACAAACCCCTTTCTTCCCTGCTGTTCTAAAAATTGTTTCAGGTACCAAGAAGCTTGTAGAGTTGAGTCTGGCCACCAGAAGTGTGGGCGGTCGTGCAAAAAGCCTGGGATCAAGCTGTTCACCAGAAGGTTCTTGAGAAAATGTAGCAGCCCTGGGAAGGTTCCTTGCATGGTTGGGCTACTTGGGTGGGGCCTTTTACACAAGTTCGGTCCCCTTAGCGTTCTTTGGGTTTTCTCACGCCTCCTGGCTCTCCGTGCCCACCCAACAATCTTTGTTGCTCCTTACAGCTTTGTCATCTGCTGATTGAATATCGGCCTGTCCCCTCCCCGGGGGGTTAATGCCGGACAACGTCTACTTATTTTAATTGTGGAAGATCACTGCTGTTAGTGTTTTAATGTTTAATTTATTTATTGTTTTAATTGAAACTATTTGCTGTATTCAAATGTTGATTGTTTTGTAAACCGCCCTGAGCCCTTCGGGGGTAGGGCGGTCTATTAAATGTAATAAATAATAACAATAATAATAATAACAGCCGTCCCTCTCACACGGATAGAACCAGGCAGTGGGAAGTAAGCCAAATGGGGGATTGGATCAGCTGTGGACACTTTGCAGCAGGAGAGGCCCATTTAAACAAAAACCCGTGGGAAAACCCAGTGTGAAACACACCATGAAGTGAACCCTGCATGCAGCATTAGTGGTCTCAGTGACCTGTCGGAAGTCCCGGCTAGTTGTGTTTGAAAGCAGGATGGTGGACTAAGTGATCCAGCGGTTTCAACCACTTTCTGTGGCTCAGGAGAAGACCTTCTTGCAGACCCATCTGAACGCTGCTCCACAGCTGTAGTCATTCCACAAGTCAAGGGTATTCCTTCCGAAATGCACACAGTCTTCTCGTCCCTCTGGCCCTACGTTCGCATTGTCAGGTTGTCCCCTTCCCCAGAAACTGCAGAGAGGAAAGTATATTTTGTGACACAAACAAACACAAGGGGCCCCTCCCTGGAAAATGGAAACTTTTTGCTGAGAGGATTTCTGCTTTCTTCCTATATTGGCCCTGTTATGGGTCTAGTGCAGTGGTGGCGAACCTATGGCACGGGTGCCAGAGGTGGCACTCAGAGCCCTCTCTGTGGGCACGCATGCAGAGTTTGTTATGGGGGGGTTGGAAGATCACCCCACACACATCTAGGCTGACCTAGGCCACTGGGCACGACATGTGGGTAACTCTGTTAAGTGCTGTTAAACCCCACTGATTTTTATAGGAAGAACTAAAGCGCAATCCTTTACCTGGGAGTAAGCTCGGTTGCTGGCAATGGGACTTGCTTCTAAACGCTCCTAGGGTCGTGATTCACCCATTCGAAGTGTTGCACGGTTGCTTCAAAGCAAAGCCACCAACTACCCCAAGCTTACTCCCGAGTAATGCACGCCTTGGAGCTAATCGTTTTTTTCTAAACTAAAACCTCAGTATTCAGGTTAAATTGCTGTGTTGGCACTTTGCGATAAATAAGTGGGTTTTGAGTTGCAGTTTGGGCACCTGGTCTTGAAAAGGTTCACCATCATTGGTCTATAACATAGGTGTCAAACTTGCAGCCCTCCAGATGTTATGGACTACAGTTCCCATCCCAGGGGATGATGGGAACTGTAGTCCATAACATCTGGAGGGCCGCGAGTTTGACACCTGTGGTCTATAACTTTGAAGCCCCTGTGGTGCAGAGGTGGGAACAGAGGTGCTGGACCCCAAGCGGGACCTGTGGACTCCCTGAAATTACAGCTCTTCTCCAGACAACAGAGATCTGTCCCTCTGGAGCAAATGGTCATTTGGAGGTTGGACCCTATGACATTGCCTGTCCTCCCCAGCCTCCGTCACCAAATCTCCAGGTTGGAGTGTAGGACAGAACTACGTTCAACCTCCCACTCTGTCATGGAAGCCTGAGAGGTGGCATTGGGCCTAACCTACCTCACAGGGTTGATGTGAGGAAAACAGAGCATGGGAATAAACAGAGTTATATATGGGGAGGGACATAAGCACTGGATGTTTTCCAGACCTTTGTCTGGGGAAAGTGTTATTTTCCTTTCTATAAATGTAGTTGGGGGTTGACATGAGAGACTGGCACTTTGGGGGCGATTCCATTTTTGTTCAGGGCTGCACAATAAATGGATTGAGGACTGGTCTGGAAAAGGGGAAAACCCCCAAATGAGACAGATATCACTTTATCCCACTGCTGTCACTGATCCCTTAGTAGGCCTGCAAGCCCCACACTGGGGGTAGATGATCCTCCTACCGATCCTCCTGTTTCCCAATGGAAGACAATAATAATAACAAATGACTGTTAGCAGCATGATATCACTTCTGGGGAAAACCTCTCTCTAGGAATCTCTGGAAACGCCATAGTTTTACCACAGAGTTTCTGCTGATTCCTTGAGAGGCTTAATGTCACTTGTGGGATTTCCCTAAAAGTGATGTCATGCTGTCAATGACCACGCCTCCTCAGGTCCCCACCCTCCTGGTTGCCAGACCATGATAACAACCCTTTGCCCTGCCCCCCAGCACCCTGGCTTTTCCTGCCTCGTTTGATGGTTATATTTGGTGCCATCAGTCCAAATCCAGTTGCCTTCTTTCCTTCGCTCAGTGAGTCCAATCCAAAACATTTCCCCTGCGCTCTCTCTGACAAGGAATTCCTGCAATATATAAATAGCATTACCAAAAATGATAAACATGTTTAAAAATCCACTCCAATCTATCGTCTCCACCACACTCAAATAATGCTAGTTACAACAGTGACAATCATACTAGAATCAGGGGGCATTCGTTGAAAATGCTGGGGGGAAGAATTAGGACTAATCAAAGGAAACACTTCTTCACACAACGTGTGATTGGTGTTTGGAATATGCTGCCACAGGAGGTGGTGATGGCCACTAACCTGGATAGCTTTAAAAGGGGCTTGCACAGATTGATGGAGGAGAAGTCGATTTATGGCTCCCAATCTTGATCCTCCTTGATCTGAGATTGCAGATGCCTTAGCAGACCAGGTGCTCGGGAGCAACAGCCGCAGATGGCCATTGCTTTCACATTCTGCATGTGAGCTCCCAAAGGCACCTGGTGGGCCACTGCGAGTGTAACCTCAGCTTGTGGGTTCTGTGGGGCAGTACTTGGAAGGAGTTGCAAAGAACCAAATTTAAACAAAACAGTTTACTTTACTTAACAAATAACACTTTTAAAACATTTAACATTTACACTTTGCAGTCCTGTTAAGTTTGCATTTTCAAGTCCTTATTTACAGTCTACTGATATTGCCAAGTCCAATTCTTCTTTGCTGGTGGTTGGTTTTGAAGACTTCTGAGGCTTGGTGAATGGGCTTCAAGATGATGAAGGTTCCCAGAAAACTCTCACCATTTACATACACAAAAACCCTGAAACAATAGAATTCTAACATTTATTTACAATATAGCAAAAAAATA
The DNA here is from genome assembly GCF_021028975.2 of Sphaerodactylus townsendi. Lineage (NCBI taxonomy): Eukaryota > Metazoa > Chordata > Lepidosauria > Squamata > Sphaerodactylidae > Sphaerodactylus > Sphaerodactylus townsendi. The sequence continues at coordinate 86,837,906 of NC_059434.1, read as the reverse complement.
AACTCCCTTCCCACTAGTTCCCCACAACATTGCAGTTACCTTAAACAAGGTGTTAAGGGCTTAATAAAAATCAACTCAAAGGTCCCAGCCTGAGTAGTCTCACTCTCCCTCTCCAACCTCATGAGTTCTGTAGCATTCTACTTCATTTTCAGACTTCCACCCCCTTTCTGGGTCATCCCATTTCCTGGAGACACAGGGTTACATTCTCCCCACTAAAACCCTTCCAATGTCGATCTCGATTCTTACATATATGTATTTACAATTTTAACTCTTGAAATGATTGAACAATGACATATTACAGTAGGAGTGTTGGACTCAATTAACCTCATTGAAAAAAATTCAGAACATAATCAGCTAACTTAGTAGGCTGGGACACAACTTTCTTTTCCCTTGCGGTCTAAGGGGTAGGTTACTAATTTCCCCAGAGATCCCCTGTACTTTGAGTAGGGACCACATTTGGGTGAATCCTGACAGCACAACCTTTGTCTCTTTCCCTTGTCTTTTCTTACAAGGATTTCCTGACTGCAGTAACCTCATTTGGAAGGAGGCTTGGTGTGAATTCCCTGCCTGCCATGGGATTGAGAGTCTGAAGAGAGAGTTGTAGAAAGTGGATGCAACAATGCTTACCTTCTACTGAGTTCACATCAGCTAGCTTTTGTGTCTCGTCCCTACCACTAATAGGACTCTCCTGGACTGTCCAAATCACTCCACTCATATCCTCAGAGGAGGAAATAAAACCACATGGTCTCAGCATATCACGGTGCAGAGGATTAGAACAACACCTTTGCCATCTTCTGATTGGACTCCCCTGTAAACAGGAAGGGGTTTCGTGGAGTTGCTCCAGAACTATATGCACAACAAGGTCTCCCAATCGGTCCAGCTAATTCCTCTCTGCATTCCGCAGGGGGGGCTTAAGGATTCACAGGAACTAGCACTCTGTCTCCTGTTAGGAAATGGTTGCTGATTTGATGACTTTCCTATCCCATCTCTTGTGTTTGTTGGCTTGCTGATGCTTTTCACTTTCTCTGGAGTGGCCAGATCATTATGCATGGCCCAACGCCCAAGCCTGCGTTTTAAGTCTCTTTACATATTCTTGATGAGTTACACTTCTGTTTTGCTCCTTGACTTTATCCCGAAACACAAATCAATTGGTAGTAATGGTTGTCTTCCAAACATTAAAAAAATAAGGAGATTCCTCCTAGTAGTATCATTTCCTTTTGAGTACAATTATAAGCATGAACTAATGGTTTTATGTACTTTCTCAACCTTAGATTTCTTATTTGTTACCTCTAATGTACCCAACGTAATGTCTAAAGAGATGCGATTGAACCTCCTCAACAGGGTTTCCTCTTTGGGTGATATGGTGTTGTTGTATGGGACTTAGTTCCTACCGCAATTTTACTCAAGTTCTGTAGCTCCAGTTCGACTCAAAGCAAATGGCTGCTCCTTTGATCACTGTGGAATCTTCTATAGGAAATCCACTAATGGCATATAAATTTTCCCAGAGAGTTGTAGCTACTGTTCTTGCCAGTCTGATCTCGAAAAGTGGGAGGGTATGCTTGTGCATATTTGGTAAAAATGATCAGTAACTACTAAAAATATTTTTTGGTGCCATTTACATCAGGTTCAAGAGTTAAAAAATCTATACAGACTAATAACTCTAAAAGGAGCATATGTTTCCTATGTTAACTAATTCAGCTGCTCCCCTTTCTACTAAGCTGGCTTCCTCTTTTACACAAGCGTTCACAATTCGCGGCACTTCTGTTTCTATAGCTTGTGCCATTTTAGGCCAGAAAAGAATCTATCCCTAGCCAATTCCAAAGTTCTTTTCTAATTCCAAATGATTACCCATTTCATCATGAGATGCCTTCCAGAGCTCTCTTCCGATGAGTGTAAGGGGATCATAGGATTATCTCTACATCTTCTCCTTTTTTAGTTGAACCTTCAGATATAGAGACTCCATTTGACAGAAAAAAGTTGGGACATCTCTCTCCAGAGTACAGTCCTAGTTTCATACTCCTCTCTTTCTTTCTTCATCCCCAGGTGCTGGGTTCTATGCCTTCTCTCCAAAAAAAGTGTATTATTCTAGATATATTTGTCCCTTCTTTGCAACTTCTTCCATAGTCCAGGAACCTTCGTCATTTTGATCTAGAAGGGATTTAAATATGACATCCCTTCATTTTGCAAAATTCCTTTTCTGGAATACTGTCCTCAGAGGCAGGTAAGGTCTCAATATAACTGTGGTCCACTAAGTTACATCTTGGCACCTACTGGATGTTTGGAAGCTTAGTACTACACTCATGAACTTGGATAACTGCCTTACTGAACTTCAGCATCCCATGACTTTGGTGCATTAGGGATCATGTTGAATCTTTTAGGAGCATTTTAGAAATTCTTTCTAGTTGTTTTATCTCCTTCCTCATCCCTCGAAGTGAGCTCTTCATGTCTCTCTTAGAAAGGGTAGGTCAGCATCTATATTAGCTTTTCCAGATCATAGAACTATTTCCCAAAATTATATAAAGAGATAATGCTGACACTCCACCTCTGCCCTACAGCAGCATCTAATTTGGCAGAGGTTAGGAACGCATAAGTCAGTGGGTTGTTATCAGTCATTTACCTTTGAACTCTGATCCATACAAAAAAAATCATGGAACTTGTCATGCAAACTGCCCATCTTTAATGCGCCAAAACTCGAATTCCTGTGCATTACTGGATAATTGGATTTCACTACGGCTTAAGCCTCTCTACTGGCATATCGCGATGACACGGAGACAGTTATTTTGCACTTCTGGTATGGGGCTGCACCTAATCCTGTGAGACTAGCATCCATTATGCAATATATATAGCAACTTCCAGTCTACCAAATCCTAACAATACTGCAGTGCTGTGGTCAACTTTAACCTTTAAAGTCTCCAAAGGCCTCTTGACAGCCTACATCCCATTTGTGTCCTTGAAGAGACTGGTTTCCCTTTTATTTTTTTACTTCCTCTAGAACTACCTGCTAGCAAATGAATTTAATGAAGCTTAGCTTAATGACTGAATATCCTGACACAAACCTCCTCCTATAATATCCAACCAAACCCAAAGAAATCTTGAGAGTTCACTTTGGGGTTTGTAGAGCACCCGGCCAGGTGGTAATGGCATCTGTCTTTTCCTTTGTCTGGTCTCTATTCCAGAGGCTGATATGATGTGACCCTAAATATTTCACTGATGATTAGAAATAGTAGTTCTACATTTTAGAAGGGGCCAACTTTTAATCCCTATATGTCTTGAAGTCTTTGCAAAGACCTTGAGGGAGGCGTTCTTGACGTGGCTCTTCTTTAGTTGCAGAGAATATGGATCAAATCATCCAAAAGGCAATAGTTTCAGTAAGGTTTAAGCGCTTGCATCACATTTTCCATCATTCGTTGAAAGCGTTGAAGGGGCATTTTGTTAACCCTTGGGGCATCATCTTGAACTGCCAATTACCAAATGGGGTGGTAAATGCTGTCTTTGGAGGAAATCTGCACTGGGTCCATTTGGCAATTGATAATATCCACTTTTTTTTTAAATCTAAGACAGGAGAACCACTGTGATCCCACTTAAGGTAAAGAAACAAAAAATTTCTTCTATTCCCCTTGGCAGAGGGTAAGCATCACTTTTCTGTTAAATTCATTTTAGTTTTCCTATAGTCACTTTCTACCATCCTAAGAGCTCCCATTTTTCTTCCCTTACCAATACTATTGGTGATGCGCATATGGACGCTGGTTGGTTTCTTCAATTACACCTAGTGTGGCCAAGCTCCCTCTAAATGTTTGCCAGTAGGTCTTCAAAATCTGAAGCCGAAAGCTGGCCACTTCTAGATTCTCTTCTCTTAAAAAGGGCACATCACTTTTTTTAGAAAATGAAATTTTTTTTGTAGGGCAACACCTAAAGAAACTCTCCCAAAGGTCTAAATCATGCATTGCAAAGACCAGCTTGGTGTTTCTGTTGCTTTATACGTTATTAGAAATTCTTTCCTGTTCTGACTGACTTCAATGCTGAAGCTACGGAAAATTTAAAACTGGGAATTCAATTTCCATTTCTATATTTGTTGAGGTCCAAACCCTGGACAGGGCTAGAGCTCTTGTCCATTCTACTTTCCAAGTAGAAGCTTTAGCTTAACTACCAGCCCATGAGGGCTTCAATACAATATCCTTTTGTGTAACAAATTCTTGACACAGACCCTATTCTCATGGCCCCGATTTGATACCATAGGTTTTACTATTTGTGGAAAGATGGATAACCCTCCTGGTCCAGCTGCCACTTCTGGGTCTTCTCCTAAAAAAAAGGACTGTTGATCTTCCTATTTTCTGTGGTGAAGTTTTGCAACTTACACACCTGCTCACTGTGCATGCACTTCATAGCTGGGACATGTACAGGCCGCTACCCTGCTAAGCCATACTTCACTTCCCTCTTTCCACTTCACCCCTTCTTCCTTTGTGTCTCCTAAATAATAGCTAGCTGCAAGCTTCTTTCCAACGATATGGCAAGAGTCTTTGGTAGTTGCAAAACTGATCCCATCTGAATCAATATTGGCATAAGTCACACATCTTCAATACATTAGGTACCAATAATGGCTGAAACTTGTTGATTCATGCGTTGGGTCTAGAGCGAAACCCTAGAGCTAAAATTTCATATTTCTCTTCTATACCTCTGTGTGCAGTATTGAATTGGAATGTGCAATTCTAGAAATCTCTATAAATCCCAAATAGGGCACCTGTCTGACTCCCTCCTGCTCCTTCTATATCCAATAAATCCTCTAATAGGCTGCAGTTCCACGATAAAGAGATAAGTGGGCTTTATAAAGTTGTCTCTACAAATGTACCATGTCACTTGTGAACCTGTATCTATTAAACAGCAGCATTTCACTCCCATCCAAATATACTTGATCATAGCATATTACAGGTCCTATCAAAACCTTTGCAATAGTTCTGCTTTCCACCCATATACCTATAGTCTGCTTTCCAGCATGCCCACTGACTTCGCTGTACATGCTGTTTTTTAGATGGTCCATCTAAACAAGTTTTTCTCTTGGTTTACTTCAACTGTATTTAGTAATATTTGATGGTGAACCAATTCTGGATTTGGCATTGATTGGCACATTCACGTTTAACATGACCCCTTTAATCCCACAGTTAAAGCACCATATCTCATATCTACTGGGGTCTTTAGGAGGGCTACCATTCTCCTTTCTCTCAGACCCTGGGAGAACTGAGACTTCTGAATTGCTACAATCCCTTGCTTGATGAAGGGAGTGAGATCTTTCAACTTATCACACCCTCCCTCTCTTGTAGATTGTGTAAGTATTTAGATTTCCAGTCTATCTCTTTGTTAGTACCACTCTTTCCAGTCTTTTCTGTATTTTTTATCAAATAGTCCCACAATTTTATTTGAAAGGCTTTCCCTCTTTTCCCCTCATCTCTTTGCGTTTCCAGTTTTTCTTTCCCTGTTTACTAGAGATTTCCTTTCTCTAAGGATCTCACTGCATGAAGGGGAGAGCAACATATTGACCTTCTTTTAGTTCACTACTGCACTCTATGTTCCTTATCTTTTTGAGGGGCTGTTAACAATGCTTCATGCCAGCATCCCTAAAGAAATTGTTCCTGAACATAGAACTTAAGTTTCCCTTTCTTTCATCAGCAATCCCCTTCTTCTAATATTTCCATAAGCCCAGAGCATGCAACCGCGGATTTAAATATGCTGATGGGGGGTTCATTAATGTGCTGATATGTACTCATAAAGAGCAGCTTTCGAATTCTAGAAACTGAGACAATATTGCCATATGCGAATTTCCAAAATAGCAAAACATTGTTTTTTGCAGGTAGCATCCTTTCAAAAGCTCCCAAAGCTATAGACAATGCAGGAGGCAGCAAGCTCTCTATAATTTTCCTTCTTTTAATATTTTTCAGGAACACTTTTGTCATCTGCAATTAATTCTCTTGCATGAACTTCATGAAACTGAATATTCCTATTTCCCCTGCTGGTTCATAGGTAAAATACCAAGAATATGCTCTTTTCTTTTAATTGCAACTTCAAGGTCTGCACTGCTGGAAACTTAGATGTACTGGCCTTTTGCAAAACTCTTTTCCAGCAGCTGTTGCAATCCAGAGGGATGAGGGGGTTGCAAAAGGGGTAGAAGTTGCAACTGGGAATCCCTTCATTCATGTAACTGCCAAACAAGTGTTCCTTTTTTCTCTCCCTGTGCACGGGTTTTTGCTTCTTCCCAACTAACTGTTGTTACCAAACTCTGCCATCAATAGGGATTACATCCCATTTTCCTTGCAATTCTTACAGTTTATACATTGGTTGACTATCTTGCAAACAGAGATTATGTGTTTCAAATTCACACAGCAACATTCTCTTTCCCCTCTGCCCTTTATCCTGTGCATTTTTAGCAATTGCACCATAAGTTTCCACAGTATGTTGAATATCCTCGCATTAACATCCCTTGAACTTATGTCGCCATAACAAGAACTGTTATTAGTTTATGGGGATCAAACCCCAACTTTTGCACACTTCCATTTGCAAGGCAGATTTTATATTTTACTGTAATCTTCCTTTAAACCCACGCTGGTTGGGCGTTCAATTTGTAACCGCGGCACCTCAGCTTGTTTGTGGTTCTGTGGGGGCAATTACTTGGAAGAGGAGTTGCTAAAAAAAGAACTAAGGCTAAACAAAACAGTTTACTTTACTTGTAACAAATAACACTTTTTAAAACATTTAACATTTTACACTTTGCAGTCCTGTTAAGTTTGCATTTTCAAGTCCTTATGCTTATTTACGCAGTCTACCTGATATTGCCAAGTCAGGTGATTCTTCTTTGCTGGTGGTTGGTTTTAGAGACTTCTGAGGCTTGGTGAGATGTGGCTTCAAGAGATGATGAAGGTTCCCAAGAAAACTCCTCACCATTTTACATACACAAAACCCACGAAACAATAGGAATTCTGTAACATTTTACCAATAATATAGCAAAATGAAACTTTTCCTTCCCACTAGTTCCCCTATGGCTAACATTTTGCGAGTGCTACGCTTAAAGCAAGTGTTGGGGGCTTAATAAAATCAATCAAGGTCCCAGCCTGGTAGTCTCACTTCCTCCAACCTCATGAGTTCTGCAGCATTCTACTTCATTTCAGACTCCACCCCTTTCTGGGTCATCCCATTCTGACACAGGGGTTACACGAGCAGCAGAGAGCTGGACTAGATGGACTCTGGTCTGATCCAGCTGGCTTGTTCTTATGTTCTTATGTTCTTATGCGTGCAAATATTTAAACTATATTTTTAAATTCCTAAAAACCGACACTGCGTCATCAGGTTGCTAGTGACTCTAATTTAGCAAATAATAATTGAACTTGGATAATATCTCAGGTAACTGTCTGAAACTGTAGCATTAGTCAATACTAAACTACAAACTTTGTAACCTACTAGGCAGGTTCTGAGCACCACAATTCAAGAAGGATACTGACAAGCTGGAACGGGTCCAGGGGAGGGCAACCAAAATGGTAAAAGGTCTGGAATCCATGCCCTAAGAGGAGAGACTTAGGGAGCTGGGGATGTTTAGTCTGGAGAAGAGAAAGTTAAGGGGTGACATGATAGCCGCGTTTAAATCTTTGAAGGGATGTTGTATTGAAGATAGAGCGAGCTTGGTTTCTGCTGCTCCAGAGACTAGAGCCAGGAGTAATGGTGTCAAGGAAGACTCCACAGTCCCCTTCTACTTGAATTGCTTATTGATTCAATACACTCATAGAAACTTCTTTTTTGTAGTTTATTACATATAACAGGCAAGCTTACAAGTTGCTCTAATGAATTAACAAAAGAAAACTTCAGGAAAAAACGAACTGGGCTTCAGCTTCAGTTAAACCCTCACTCACTAACTGCCCTTCCTGTGTTCTGAGCCACATCCTCCAACTGACACTTTCAGAATGTTCCTGAACTGCCCTTCCACATGCTCCCCTCTCTTTCAGCTGAAATTTAGGGGCTAAATGTCTCAAAATTCTCCAGTTAGATCCAATCATATCATACAGGCAATTATATATAATTAACCATTACCCTGACGACTTTAGTGCATCAGCATATAATATTGTCCTTACTCCACTTTACATGTCGAATCTCAAATTCACTTAATCTTGTAGGGCTAAGGACCATCTCCAAAATACGAAAGCATTGCTGTTTTTCATCATCTTGTCTCAAAAAGGCCAAAAGGATTTCATGGTCAGATCTTTACAATAAACTTTAGACCCCTATTAGGTAAGGGATGTAATCTTTTTTAGATTGCCTACAAAATGGCTGGTAGGTGCATTCCTTCTCGATCGATGAGTATGCACATTCTCTAGGGTAACAGCTTTCTACTAAGGAAAACTATTGGATGCACTCAATTGGTCTTCGCCTTTCTGAACTAATGTGAGCACCTAAACTCCCTGCGTTCCGAAGCATCAGTATACACTTCTAAAATGGTTTGTTAAAAATCAGGAGCAACTAATACTGGAGCATTTACAACAGCCCTTTTTACCCCGTCAAAAGCAGTTTGACATCTATCACTCCCAAAACAACTTTAAATGGAGCTTCAGCTTTTTTACATAAGTCTGATAATGGTGTAGCTAGTTCACTTAGTTGAGGTAATGAACTTTCTATAAAGGCCTAATCTAATCCTTCTAAAAGGGACTGGAATATCCTTTTTGTGGTTGGAATAGGCCAATTCTTAATACTTGGCAACCTTAGCTTCAAGAGGCTTGAATTTTGACCAAGGTTTGCCGACACAGTGACCAAGGTATATCACCTCCTTCCATCCAAATTGACACTTCTATCAGGGTCCTCAAGAGTTAACTCCAGCTTCCTGAACCTTCTGCAAAACCGATTCAGAGTATGTTTCAAAATGGGTCTCCCAGGAATCGTAGACATGATGGCTATATCATCTCCTGATAACCAAAGGCATAATCTAACCCAGTAAGAACCTTTATCAATCAACCTCTGGAAGGTTTTGGATCGCTCAGTTTAAACCCTAAAAGGCATCTCCTCTCTTTAAATTGAAAAATGCCCAAGCCCGCATACAAAGGCTGTTTTCTCAGAGGCTTCTTTAGTTAGGGGAATTTGCCAATACCCCTTTGAACAGTCCAAGGTGCTTATAAACTTAGCACTAAGCTGCTAATTCTTTCTTCCACCAATTCACTCCAAACGTGGGGTGTGGGATAAGGATCAAGAGTTGTCATTAGGATTAACCTTTCTAAAAGTCTTACACACAGTCTGAATTCAGGAGGTGGTCCTGCCCTCAGACCTCCTTTGCTTTTTTTTCTCTTCACTAGTACTATGGGTGCTCCCCATGCACTGTTACTTACAGGCTAGCTCCACAATATCCCACTTCAACATTGACTGTTTAACCTCCTTCTCCACAACTTCTTTCATACGCATTGTTAATAGGGTATGTGATTGTGGTTTTAATAGGTGCTACACTTCCAGTGTCAATGTGGTGGGAAATCAGGTGAGCTCAAAACCAGGCTGTTCAGTAAAACAACAATTCAAAGTCCTTTTAACAAATGTCTAACTTGCTTTACATTGCTCCTTCTGATAAAACCATCTGAAATTAGAACTTTACTCACATTCAGAACCCACTCCTCAAAATCTCCCATTCCACAAACCTTCCATATCTGCGTTGAGTGTCACAACTTGTACTTGGAAAAGCCATTACAGATCTCTACAATACACGGTTCTTCTTCAGTCCTCTATTCGGCATGCACAGTTCTCTCAAGCCCATCATCTTCCTTGAATTACATAATTGTCATTGGGTAAAACCTGTATTATCACATAAGGTCCTTCCAAGCCACATCCAACTTAACAGGCTTATCCACTTGACAGTAATAAAACTTTATTACCCACTGCAAGAAGCTGTGTGGTCTAGCCTTAACATCAAAGTAGGTCTTCTTTGCTTTTTGCTGAGCCTTGCCTTCAAATTCTCTGCTGCAGCTGTCCTTACTTCCTGCAGAGTTCTTTGCAGCTCACAGAAATATGCATTTACATCCTTGGGACAAGAGTTGTCAGTAAAGCCTTCCCAATTTGCTCTAGCTAAGCCTCCAAGTAAAGGACCCTCCTTGATATCTCTACTGCACAAACAACATAACTGGATTTGGACTAAATCCTAGGCTTTTCTTGGACTGAATCTACTGAGAGTAGCAAAGCGTCACAAATATGGTAACGCCGTAGCTTTTGATCCCATGGAATTTGAAATGCTTTAAAGTACATATGTAGACTCTCAACAATTGTCCTAGTAGTTCTGAAATGGGCCTCCTCTCCACTCAAACCATTTTGACTGAGGGGTTATAAGCCTACTTACAGGGGCATGCTGAACCCTCAGCCAACTCACAGAAAATTCTTCTATCACCTGTGAGCATCAAATTAGGGGCTTGATCAGTCATTAGTACTTCTCTATCACACCATATGTGGACACAAATCTCCATTAAGGCCTTAGCTACTGACACAGATGTAGATGTTTCTCACACAAAAGGCACAAGGAAATCTGGTTGCATGGTCGAACTATAACTACAATATACTGTTTTTCCCGGAACTACTTTTTTAGGTAAAGGACCTAAAATGTCCAAACTGACCCTTGTAGTAAAGGGTTCATCAATTACTGGGTAGGGATTAAGTGAGTTCTCACACCTATAGTTCTATCAGTAGCTGCTACCCAACCCGTTGAGACATACATCAAGCATGTCTTGCAAAAAAAATCCTTAACTGCTTTTGAGTCAACCCCTGGCCAAAACTGCCTTTGAATTCTTTCCATAGTCCTTCTTATTCCCTAGGTGTCCAGCCAATGGGACACTCATGAGGCCAGTTCTAAAATTTCTTCCCTGTACTTCTCTTGGAATTACTAACTGTAAGGATTTACTTTTCCCTTCCTCAGAGAAAGCCCTGCCCCCATTTCTTTTTGGCGATACAATAAGCCAGGGATCAAGCCATATAAATCTCTCAGGATTTTCTTTAGATACTTCTCCAGAAGCAACCTCTGCCTTTCTCACATAACTCTTTTTTAAAGTAGTACATGATCTTTGTTCAGTTTTAAACTGCCTAGACCTTTTCTATGACATACATTTTCTTTATCCTCAAAATGGAAAGTTTCAACTTCCATAGCTGGACTAGGGAGTGCTTTAATGACTCATCTTTCTTTCCCTCCACTTGTGACTCCTAGTTAACTCAGCTTTTGCTGTCAACTCCACTTCCACCCCACTTTTTCTTTTTTTTTTGCTCACCTATATTTGACTTCTAAGTTTTTTCCAGCTTTAGGGAATCCTAGTTGGAAACTCTTCTTTCTCATGTACATCTCTAATTCCCCTTTGAGCCTTCTGTTTCTCTCTTTTCTCAGTGCTTTGTTTTAGCCTTTTGACTCTAGTAACTTACTTTCAAGTGCCTATTTTGTCTAGATTGGTACAAATACATCTTGCTCCAATTATAAAAGGCATATCAGAAACATCGTGTACAATGGCATATATGTCCTTTTCAATTCTGGGAGTCTGGATATGAATCAGTACTCAATCTAAGTACATACGGGGTCCTTCATATGGGGTAACCTCCATCCTTCCCACCAACTGATGTGACTTATTTGCTTTGAAATAACTTCTCTTAAGTTGATAGGAACTTATATCTGCCCCTGTGTCAACAATAGTAGAACTCCTCTTCCACCCACAACTTCCCCCCCAAGTAACACTTCTCTCATAGCCCTGGAGATCTCCAACCCACTGTCTCTGTTCCTCAGATATCACACTATTTACACTCAACCAGCTGTGTAACTCTCCCCATTCTCACTCTTGGTTCTTGTTCAGTGGATTTAACAAGTTCTTTCATCACCAGCATATCTCTTAGTTGTCAGCCAGCGCAGAGTTTCTCCAGGACTTGAAGCAGAGTTCTTCATCACCACGGTGACCGGCCTCTTTCTCCTCTTCACTGGAACAAGTAGAACTACCTGGTGAATCATTAATCTCCTCCCACCTCTTCATTTTGCACCAAAACCCATTATTTCCAACATGTTGCAACTCTTGTTTCTCTCTTATTTCTTGCACATTGTGATTTGAAGTGACCCTTTCTCCACACAAAAAAGCAGTGATTATATTCCCTTGGTGTATAGGATCTCTCAGCCGGGTTTACTGGGCAATTTGGAAAGAAGTCCTTTCTCTGAAGCAAACTTTTTTTCTCCATCTTTACCCTGTGAGAACTCAATATTTCTCGGGTTGGTTTTAAAACAATTCTCTCTCTGATACAAAACGTGCTGGTTTTCTTTTCCTTTGCTTTTTATGGCGGCCAATCTGGTTCATGAAAAGCAGCCAAGTTAGATAAATCTAAGTTCCTCTCTTTAGCTTGAACAAGAGCTGAGATTTCCTTCTTAGGGAGTGTGTGAAAAAATTGCTCTCTTGCTATCAAGTTGCAAAGTCTTCTATGGACTGAACTCTTTTGCAGCTCTATACCATTGCTGAACTATAAGTTTCCAATCGAGCTTCATAAAAGCAACATAGCTCTCCTTCCTCTTATAGGGAAAGCTCCCCTCAGTTCTTCTCTCCCTAACTGGATCTCCTCGGATTTTCCAGTAACCCGGCTAAGGCCTGCCTTTTAAAATTTTCTATAGGTGGCTTCTTCCCCAAGTGTAAGTCTCACCTAATAACTGGAGCTTAAATCTCCAGCAACGCAAGGCCATGGGATATTCTTCACTTTTGCTCTCTTCTGGGAACTCTCTATTTTCTCTCAAGGCAGCTTCAAACAAAGCTAAAAAACTTCTCCACTGACCTCACCCCTGCTGATACCTGGGGAACTGTCTCTTCTGCCAAGCTGCAGTCGTACTTCTCTGTCTATCCTGCATCAGCAAGTTCATGGTGGTTTCTTGTGCATAAACGTTTTGCAGCATCTCATCCATCCCTCAGTGCTGGTTGGTAAATTGAGGAATCAGCTCTTGTATCTATAACTCATCCCGTCTGGTTGCATTTAACTCTGGGTAGTCCCTCTGGGTGTGTACTATATAGACCTTTCTTGGTCATTCCTCATCCATGTCTCTCAACTCCTTGCCATTCAACAGCTGTCCCGGGTGGTTCCCAACTCTTTGAGAGCTACCACTCTGGCTAGCTTGATTCTGGCTCAGCTTGAGAAAAAAAATGGTGTGCATATTCTGGGCTCTTCCAGTGTGACCTGCACTTCATCTACACCTTTTAGATCGAGGTTTCACCAATACTGGTTCGGTCCATCTGCACATTCAACTGAAATCTGTGGTTTGTACTCTAGAGCAAATTTACACTCTTTTGCTTCTGCCAACAAAATGCTCACTGAGTGTATTTCAAAATCCCTCTCCTCGCATTTTGCCACTACGTCAAGGAAGACTCCTACAGTCCCTTCTACTTGAATTGCTTATTGATTCAATACACTCATAGAAACTTCTTTTTTGTAGTTTATTACATATAACAGGCAAGCTTACAAGTTGCTCTAATGAATTAACAAAAGAAAACTTCAGGAAAAAACGAACTGGGCTTCAGCTTCAGTTAAACCCTCACTCACTAACTGCCCTTCCTGTGTTCTGAGCCACATCCTCCAACTGACACTTTCAGAATGTTCCTGAACTCTTCACAAATGGGTTCAAGGTGAAGGAAAAGAGATTCCACCTAAACACCAGAAAAAACTTCCTGACTGTTAGGGCTGTTCCACAGTGGAATTCACTGCCTCGGAGGGTGGTGGAGTCTCTTTCTTTGGAGGTTTTTAAACAGAGGCTGGATGGAGTGCTTTGATTGTATGTTTTCCTGCATGGCCGGAGGCTGGACTGGATGGCCCTTGGGGTCCCGTCCAACTCTATGATTCTAAGCAGCGTAAGAGGTTAAGAGGTTAAAAGCTCGTGTATCTAATCGGGAGGAACCGGGTTTGATTCCCAGCTCTGCCACCTGAGCTGCGGAGGCTTATCTGGGGAATTCAGATTAGCCTGTACACTCCCACACACGCCAGCTGGGTGACCTTGGGCTAGTCACAGCTTCTCGGAGCTCTCTCAGCCCCACCCACCTCACAGGGTGTTTGTTGTGAGGGGGGAAGGGCAAGGAGATTGTCAGCCCCTTTGAGTCTCCTGCAGGAGAGAAAAGGGGGGATAAAAATCCAAACTCTTCTTCTTCCTCTTCTATCCCCCCACCCCGCACACAATTCTGTGGTTTTTTTCGCTTTAAGATCATATACAACATGACAAAAGTTATTGGATGGAGGGGGGCTCTCAGTGGACCCAGTCAAAGCAGGAGGACATGAATTAGATTGGGTCATAATCTTATTGAAGGCATATTTTGTAGCTTGAGGATTCTGCCAGACTAAGGTTGCCAACTCTAAATTGGGAAATTCCTGGAGATGTTGTGTGAGGCATAGCTTGGGCCAGGGCACAGTGGCAAAGAGGCCAACCTCTAATGCAGCCGTTTTGTCCAGGCAAACAGATCTCAATTGTAATGGTGGGGGAAATCTCCAGATCAAACTTGGACGCTGGCAACCCTATGCCGGACCCAGCCTTATCCCTGGATCCCGAGATGCCTTTTCAGCTTCTGCAGATTTGCTACCCTGTTTCCCCGAATATAAGACATCCCCGAAAAATAAGACATAGTAGAGATTTTGCTGAAGTGCGAAATATAAGGCATCCCCCGAAAGTAAGACAGGGCAAAGTTTTTGTTTGGAAGCATGCCCGACGAACAGAACACAGGAAAAACAAGACATCCCCTGAAAATAAGACATAGCGCATCTTTGGGAGCAAAAATTAATATAAGACACTGTCTTATATTCGGGGAAACACGGTAGCTGCACCCTCTACAAGAAGATAGAGATCTGGGCGTTATAATCAGTGCCTTCCGGACATGAAGATAAGATTACCATGACGTGCAATACGCGGAGCTGTCCTTGCAGATGGTTCAGAGTTGGCAGCTGGCTCACAGTGCCATGCCAGGCATTATGCCAGTCATTATGTACGGCTGTCCTGCCTCCCCTCAAATAACCCAGTGTGTTTCTGGGCTCACCGAGGGGGGTTTGTTGGGACCCCCAAGAACTGTAAATAGGCTGGATCCTCAACATTCCAGGAGTGCTGAATGCAGACCTCCAGGACCTTTATAATCAAACGGACAGGCCCTGCTCCAGGTATCAATTGACACACCATTCAGTCCGGTTTTTCTGTGAGGCAGGGTCTGCTTAGTACAGACCTGGGTATTATACGGCCCGCGGGCCACATCCGGCCCGCCGGATGACCCTGACTGGCCCCCCTGCCTTTTGGCCCGGCCCTCCACAATATTTTCTGTTTCTTATGCGGCCCCATGGAAAAAATAATTGCCCACCCCTGGCTTAGTAGGTATCTCATAACTCTGCCATAGCCCTCAGGTGATTTATCTGGCCCCTCTTGTGAAGGAATTTTGCAGCAAAAGAAATCCTTTTCATTTCACTTAGCCCTTAGTAACCAGTATTCTTTGGCTATTTCCTGGCATTCATTTTTATCTGCAAATATATATATATATATAATGAGCCAGAGACAGTATCTAATTTACAGAAGGGAAAAAGCAGACTTTTAGAACAGGAATACCACATCTTGTTGGGCCAAGCAAACAAATCATGCTCACCCCTTTCTGTCGGAATAGTACCAGAACGGGAGCACATAGCCAAATATCTTGAACTATTAACTGAACCCCAACAGAGATGGATTATTACAAGGGCCAGATGCAATACTTTTCCATCGGCCATTACAAAGGGTCGCTACCTATCTATCCCTCTCCAGGATCGGGTCTGTCCACACTGTAAAAACCAAGTGGAGACTCTTGCTCACATTATACTTGACTGTCCGAGATATGTGGGTATCAGGAATTTCTCTCCTGGGCGGGTCTTAGACAAATCTGAAAGAGACTCTGACAACTCTGTTGTGGAGCTTTTGTTAAATAACACAGAGGCCATGCTCTTGGGAAAAGTAGCAAAATTTCTTTTACAAGTGACAGAATTTTCTAAGTAACGTCCAATGCTAGATACAGTTTATCTATCTGTGTTTTGAATGTACTTTTGATTTGTACTTCAGAAATGTCTGTAACGCTCTGGAGCCTATTTTAATATGCCTAATAAAGGTTGTTGTATTGAAAAAAAGGGGAAAGAACCTGTCTGGCTCCAGTGCGAACTTTAAAACTCTATTTTTAATGAAAATAATTAAAACATTTATGTGACAGAACCACCACTCTTAATCAACAACATACATATTATAAATAACAACAACAAAACAATAAATAATACACACACAGGGGATCCCAAAGACAATAATATCAAGTCTCTGTAATAAAAGTATCACTTTGAAAGAGATCCACTAATGGTGCAGATGTGAAGGATACCAAATGTCTAATGCCCGTAAAGACTCAACTTCAGTGGATGAGCTTCATGTACTTACAGGTGAATGTACAAACATCAGGATGTTGATGGAGAAATCCTTGGCTGGTGGTCAATAGAAGGTAGGAGTATTGACCCCCGGAAAAAACAATGCTTTCGACCGTTATGTCTTTTCCAGCCGCTTTAGGCACAATCATTAAATATAAATATACAAATATACTTGTATATTTAGGAACCAGAATAATCTGGCTCACACACACAAAAAATTATCTAGCTCCAAGGCAAGACATCACCTACATGCATACAAGCATGCCCAGATCCTATAGATCAGAGCGTCTAGCCCAGGGGTGGCCAACCTATGGCACCCCAGATGTTCATGGACTATGATTGGCCATGCTGGCAGGGGCTG